>NC_068403.1:4936669-5004169 GCF_023724105.1 Carassius gibelio | reverse complement strand
GATAAAAGCGTCTGCTAAATGTAGTATATATATATATATATATATATATATATATATATATATATATGTATAAATTTATATATACTACAGTTCAAAAGTTTGGAGTTGGTAGGATTTTTTCTTGTCACATGTTCCTTAAAAAATAGTTAAAACTAAAATATTCTGAAAATGATTACAATTTCAAAACAACTGTTTTCTATTTGAATATATGTTAAAATGTAATTTATTCCTGAAGCTGTATTTTCAGCATCATTACTCCATTCTTCAGTGTCACATGATCCTTCAGAAATCGTTCTGATACAGTATTCTGATTTGCTGTTCAAGTAACATTTGAACAGTAGTTGCTATAAACTACATTATAGTCTAAATAGTATATTTAAATATGTAAATATTAAACATATACAGGAACTGCATCTAATATTAACCAGAAGAAATAAATAAATACACAAACTAGAAAATCTGACATTTATTTCCTTTAATTGTATGTATTTATGTATGTATTTATTTGTTTGTTTATATATTTATCTATATTGTTTTATTTAATTTAATTTAAGTGTTTCATTCTGATCAATTTCAAGAGCCATTAAGTAAGCATTACTGATATAATGTTCTCTCTTATGATTCTAGATATCAGCATAATCGTCAAAAACACTGAGGTTTGTCAGGTAAAACATGAGCTCATTGATCTAATTCAATAGATCTGCCATTTTATTACAGCTGTTACTCCTGCTTCTTTAAATATTTAGTTTATGCGTAGGGTTTAATAGAACGCCACTCAAATATTTAGTAGTGAAACAACTAACTCGGTGCAACCATACCCTGTGATCAAAATCTGCATCATATTTCCCTCTGAAATGTCACTTTATGAAAGTAGAATACCATTTCAGGTTTATAAAGAGGAAAGGAAGAGTTAATTAGACTATCTATCTTGTCAGCTTGTTCTCTACGCAATCTGTAGTGCTGTCCTGGACCTAACGTCCCGATGGACGAACCAGACCAACACAAACCAACGGCTCATCATTAGACTGCCAGCACAAGAGCTGCTCAGAAATGAGAAGACAAGCATCACTGCTTGCGCTGCATGTAACCTGTCTTTTTGTTAGCGATATGAATGATACCTCACATGAGACTTCATGAGATGGAGAAACTCTGTTTTCTCTGAGGGCCCTGCTGTGCGTTAATGAGTCAAACACAGCTGAAGCGACTCTATTCTCAGAGCAATGAAGCTTCACCTGTTGGCTATGACACTGCGTCTGATGTCATATTTTTAGAGTTCGTTTTCTAGGGCTGAGGGCAATCAGAGGGCCGAATGCCAGTTTTATGCTATAATTAATACAAAGTACCACAAGCTCGCTCCGTGGTGCCAGGAGCCGCCGTGACAGCTGACTAGAGAACGGCAAACGTGTGTTTGAGTATGCAAGAGCAGGACTTCATGTGCATGTGCTTGTTCAAGAGAGGATAGTCAGCTGCTGCTGAGATAGTCATTGGGTGAAAGGGGACAATGGGCTCACGGTGGTTGGAAATATCACTCATTTGCACTGTATGTGCTAAATAAAACCAGCCACGTGAGCGTCATGTTCGTGCAAGTGAGTATATAGAGGTAAGGCACTAAAGTAATAATAATATCTCCAAAGACAGGGCTTTTGAGAATGGGGTCCGCAATGGATTGCTGGGGGTCCATGAAAAAGTTTAAAGAAAAGCAGCGTAAAAAAATAAATAAATAAATAATTGTATAAAAATTAGGTTAACTAAATTAATTTAATAGATTTATTTGATTTAATTAAATAATAATAAATTAAGACATTAGATTTAAATACATTAAAATATGTTCAAATTGAATTTGATTTTAAAAATAAATATTAGATTATACAGTTGATTAAAATATATATAATTGGATTTAAATACATAACAAAATAAATAGATAAAATATATTTAAACATGGTTAAAGTAAATAACATTTCATGTAAATAAATAAAAATATGATTTATTAGTAAGATTAACTAAATAAGTACCCCAGGGTTTTATTTAATTAATGTAAACGTATGAAAAATGTAAATGAATTAAATATGTGCAACATTTGATTAAAAATAATTGATTAAAATAAATATACAATTTGATTTAAATTACAAAACAAATACAATTATTTGATTCAAATAAATGCATTTAAAAATTATTGAAGTAAACAAATATTCAATATAAATATTTAAATAAAAATAAATCTGTTAAAAATAAATTAATAAACAAAATATCATACATTTTATTCAAATTATTATTTACTGTAAAAAGGCAGTGTAAAAAAATAAAAATAAATATGATTGAACTAACCAGTAATACTAACTAAATAAATAAATATATTTGATTAAAATAAAAAATGAAATAAAATTAGATTTCAAACAAAAATATAAAAATAAAAATGAATACAAAGAAGGCTAACTAATAAGATATCTAAGTAAATAAGTTTGATTAAAATAAAATGTAATAAATAAATAAATATATAATGTATATTTCACAGTATTAATCAGGTCTTTATATCACACAAGGATGATCATATTTGGAAAACCGTGGAATCTAAAAGATTGAAAAGCTCTACTTTAAAAAACACTTCCTGTCCTGTTGTTTGTCATCATTTCAATCGTTTCTGCTCCTAACACAATCAATCTTTGAGATTTTCATCTCAGTCACCTCTCACTGCTGTTGCCATGGAGATCACAATACATGCCCAAATGTGGAGCGGGGTGTTAGTCACAGCGCTCTGAAGCGCAGAGCGGCTCAAAGCAAACAAATCACAGGGAATTAAACACACATGTACTGCGTGTGTATGAGTGACCCGCATCCCGCTCACACTCAGATAAGAACATGATGATGTGTTTCAAAAGAACACAGCGTCTTCTACTGTTGCCTAGCAACCGCATCAGCAGCTGAAAGCAGGTCAGAGTGAAGATGCTTTATAGAGCCACTTCAGCAGCCAATCAGACTCAAAGAGCATCACAGTAACAGCCGTGCTGATTGGTCGACGCTGCCGTGAGGGACTGCAAGTAGCTGGTAGGGGGATGGGAGCATTATGAAATATGATTTATGCTGATTAAAATGTGCTTGAGCCCGATGAGTCATTAAATATTGCCAAAGTCAGACAGCGTGGTCCTCTCTCTCTCTCTCTCACTCTCTCTCGATCCGTCCGTTTGTCTCACCGGTGAAAATGGGGCAGAGTTTCCCCCAGCAGGTGATTCCTCCCTCAGAGGTGAACTGGCCCAGGGCCACCTCCAGAAAGAAGACGGGCAAACCTCCGCCAAACAGAAATATGAAGTAAGGGATGAGAAATGCACCTGGAAACACAATCACAAGATAAGGCAGGCAGTACACAAACTCCGCAAAGAAAGCCACATTACAGGAAATGGAATTACCACAAAAACAACACTAATCATGTTTGCATTCATTTACTGAAAGCACTCCTACCACTAAAATTACAATTTATGTTCTTGTACTGCTTAAAAAATACACATTTTTGTAATATTAAAGCAATTAAATAAAAAAACAAGACTCTCATTTTTTGCATATTATGCAAAAATGATTGTAATATTATAGTATAATAATAATACAACAGTATATCACAGATGCTATTGAAAGCATTTAACTGAATCTGAAACTGCAAGCTGTGTTCTCATTGTTAACTATTAAAGTCATTTCTGTTTAATTGGAATAAAGCTGAAATAAAACATCCATTCCAAATGAAAAACTTACACTTAAAAAACTAAAATAAAATGAACTTAGAAAAATTACTAAAGCTGAAATAAAAATAGAAATACAAAATTGTAAAACTGAAAACATAAAAACAGAAGCTAAGTCTTAACATTAATAAATACAATAGTGTATAAATATTACTAAATAGTATTAGATTTAGTACTGATATAGTATTACATATATATTTATTAGCACAGAGCAGAATACAATATAAAAAACTTGTAAATCATGCAGGTCAAAATGTGTTAGAAACACTCTTCTGTCCATTTAAAAAAGGAACAGATTTGCACACAAACATTTCTGCAATGAGCTCAAAGGTTTTAAAGCAATAGCTCACCCAAAAATAAAACTTTTCATTATTTACTCAACCTCGTGTTTCTTTCCAAACCTGAAGAACATATGAAGAATATTTGGTACCTGAACCTAGCCGGGAGCCATTGCCTTCCATAGTATTGTTTCACACAATGGAAATCAATGGCTACAGGCAACTGTTTGGTTACCACATTTTTTACCAAAATATCTTCTTTTGTGTTCAACAGAAGAAAGAAACTCTTATAGGTTTGGAACAACTTGAGGGTGAGTAAATGATGACAGAATTTGTACTTTTGGGTGAACTATCCCTTTAATGTCACAAGATTATGTTTGTGTGTGACATTAAACACTATTTACAGTACACAAAAACTGAAAAGTGTTAGCTCAAACATATTTTGTTGACATATTAAACATGTAAACACTCTCACCTCCGCCATTCTTGTAGCAGAGGTACGGGAAACGCCAAACGTTGCCTAAACCGACGAAACCTCCGGCCACAGAGAGCACGAAATCCAGCTTGCTGGCCCATTTCTCCCGCTGTGGTGCTTTACCCTCGGCCTCGTCTTCAGGACGCGTGCCGGGACTCTTACCAGGAGACGGCTTCAGCGTGTCCTTATGGAAATCTTTGAGACACTGCAACTTTTCCTTCTGTGCCATACTGACAAGCAGAGAGGAGAAGGGGTTGAGAATGATATACACTACCAAATTCACTTTTATTCAGCAAACATTCAGTGACAGCAAAGACATTTAATGTTCTAAAATAATTATATTTAATAAAAATGCTGTTTTTTGTACATTATATTCATCAGAGAATCCTGAAAACAAAATTAAGCAAATTTTCAACATTAATATTAAGTAGAAATGTTTCTCAGATATCAGAATGTTTTCTGAAGGATCACGTGACACTGAAGACTGGAGGAATGATGAGATTACAGCATTGCATCACAGAAATAAATTACATTTAAACATAATATTAACATAGATTTTTTTTTTTTAACTCATAAATATAAACTCATAAAAAATATTTCACAATATTACTGTCTTTACTGTATTTCTCAACAGATAAACAGAGCCTAGGCGACTTCTTTTAAAAAATTTAAACATTTCATCACAGTAAATATCTATTATATGTGTAACTGAGCTGGAAGGCCTTCATGAAGACACATCAGGATAGAATAGATCTCATAACAGATAAATAAACAGGAAATCTGAGCTATGAAATCACATCCACTGAGACATGTACTGTTACATAAGACAGCAAAAACTGAAAAAACCACTCTTAGTGCTGCTGAATGCTTGAAGCTCATGCAAAGCATTCCTAGGAATCATCTGAATAGCACAGAAGCCTCAAGAACTAACATGTACACAACTATGTACATAAAGTGTGAATGATACATGCAGGAAATGTTTAAATGCTGAGTGCTTCAGCAAAGAGTAAGACATGAGCTCTTGAAAGGAGATTCAGTCTGAGCAGGAAGCTGAGAAGACTGCTCTCCAGTCTGACATCCTGTTTGAAACACACAGAGACGCTGATAAACCAGCTCCCTTCATTACACGTGTACTAGTTGCCCAGAGACCTTTTCTCTGTATGTTTCAGCGTTTGGTACCATTTTTGTAACTGTATTTTCCTCAGCAGCACATGACTTATTAACATCCTCTTCTCTGGTCCTATCAGGATTTATCTGAGAAGCCTGGGCAGATACGGGGGTAGGTTGTGTTGCTCCTGTAAATCCTCAAATGTCTGCGCAAACATCCAAAGTTGAGTTGAAAATTCAATTTGAGAATGTCTCAATGTATTTTCTTGGTCACTCTTCTCTGTGCAACATGAACTAAATTGGATGCTCATGTTCTCCAGCATGATTTCAGATGACCCCAAGAGCATATTAAGCTTTTAAATATTTATTTTATTTCTTAGTTTATTTAACAGGGACAATGCAGTATAACATTGCTATGATTTCAAGCAGCTGATGCTCCACATATAGGCGTGTAGCCAAAGGCTAATTTGCAGCCCAAGTCCCTGGTTAGGCTTTTTTATTTATTATAAATATGAATGATTCCCAAGCTAACAGGAAATGTTCTCAGAACTCTTGCTAACATTTTAAACAGTTATGTAATGTTCTTAAAGTACTGTTTATGGAACATTCATATAACCTTATTAATATTTGTTATATGTTCTCATAACATTGAGAAAAAAAAAACATTCTCGGAGTATCCTAGCACTGAAACGCGTCATCACAGTGTTGTGAAAAATGTCTATTAGATTTTGTATCTTAAACTCTTTCAACATCAGATTCCAACGAGCCATTAAATCTTAAAAAGTCCATCTTTTCTTATCAGGAGAACAAGCAATGTGTCCATTTATTGTGAAATAAAACTGATAAGAACTCCACACCAATAAGTGGAATGTGACTGATTAGTCTGGGTCACCAGAGCGTCAGAAAAGCTCAACTCGGAGGGCTAGACTCAAATGCCATTGTGTCTTTGTAGCTTTGGTCGTGAGTGAAGAAATGTTGTAGGGTCACAGCTCACCATCAGCCTCTTTCAACCTTTCTTGACCCCAATAATGACCTTCTAAACATGCCCGGATCTCTCATTAGCCTTCACTGATAGCTCACTATCAACAAAAGCTATGTAAATTGCATGTTTAATCAACCAATGGCGTAAACAGAGAAGAAAGAACCAAGACAATTTATCAGAAGGCCACAACAACAGACAGCTGCAACTTAACCTTGTCTGGATATTCAGCTGTGAAGGTTATAAATTACACTCTTTCTACTCTGAGACTCAAATTGGTTGTATTCAGATACACAAAACATGTGGAAAGGGGAAATAAAGATGGTCTGATTATCTAATTATATTCAAAGGCCAATAAAGGAAAGCTCACAAAGCAAATGGGATATTATGAACTGAAATGACAACATTTAATCTGAAGCTATTATCTATAATGGAAGGTCAGATACTCAAATGTTAGTTCATTGTTGTCTAGTCAATACAAATCAGTAAGGGTTAGGGATCAAAACGATCCTGATTTAGAACATGGTGCAATGATATTGCAGTATTTTTGTGGCATTTTACCACATATTGTTGCAATACCATGGTCTCTAAAGTACATGAATATAGCAGTCATAATAACAGGTAGCGTTCCGATTATAACTTCCATTGAATTTTTTTAAATGTAAGGAATAAATCTTAGAATAATGTTTATGAAATGTTATTATAACCTTATTAATATACGATAAACTGTATCCTGATGTTGAGAGGAAACGTTCTGACAAATAAAAAATGGGTGTTTTAATCATTAAGTGCTTAAATGTAACATTCCCATAACGTTTTCAAAATTATAGGATGGAACACTCTCCTAAAGACAGTTCACATAACCAAGAAGAAATTGTCTTAATAATAAAAAAAAATTATATTTAGAATGTAAAAAAATTTATAAAATAAAAATAGAATGTTCCTGAATGTTTTGAGAGTTCAGAAATAGTGTTTTCATAGCAGATTCTAAAAAAAATCCAAAATGAAACATTGATCAAATATTCAAATGTAACGTTCTAATTACAATTTCAAAAAGATACAATTGAATGTTCTTTTAATGTTCACAAGAAATAACATTCTTAATAGATTAACAAGCTGACGTTGCATAAAAACATGCATAAAAGAACGTTTTCAGCTAACGATAGAGGATCCTTCGAACATATTTATATCTGGGAATCAAGGGTATGGCACGTACTGCCACTGTACTTTTCTCAGCGGTACTGAGGATAAAGTCTAAAGCACTGTTTCTGCAAGATCATCTCATCTCATGCATTATAAAACTAAATCTGTCTGCTCTCAAAATTAAAACCTGAAAGATATTCCGCTCGCGCCAGCGTCGCAGGTGCCCTAATTCTCCGGCGCGCGCTCCTGATTAAATTACATTTTTATGCGTGTTTAATTTGGAAACCCCAGCTACGGAATAAATTACAAAACCCCTTAACAAGTTTTAGGATATTGCAAAACAGACATTGCACGAGCCACAATAAAAGGCTGCGCGCGCGGACACGCCTCAAACTCTCATTCATTTGTGAATCAATTACATCTTCTAATGCATATCCATCAGCGAGGGTTTAGCATTTACCACACGAGATCAATAATGGACAAGAGAAGAAGTTTATTTCTTGGCTGTGCCCCAATAACCTACATTGTGTGTGTCTCTGTGTGTGTGCGGTGTTACATGAACCCGTATAACATATTTGAGACAGATCTGTCTCCAGCGGTGTCGGTGTTTACATGCACGAGCAGAGCAGAATAAATTTACATTAACCCACATTTTTATTGAGCTGTTAAAGCATGTACAATGAGTGGTGCTCTGTGTTGGTCCTGAGGGTGCTGTCACAAGCCTTTCGCTGGCTATATTAGTCTGAAACACTGTTAACCAGTACTTACAATTCATCTCTAATTACAGTGCATCTCAAATAAATTGACTGCATTTAATATTAACACATTAAGGTTCCAAAAACATGTGAGCTAATTTGTGCACAACAACTAAGGCACATCGCTTCCAATAAAACACCAGAAACATTGCATTTTGGGAACAATGTTTTTGTATTATATTCTATTCAGAACTGTTAAATGGCAAAACAGTTAAAAATGTTTCCCCATTCAAAGCACAGACAATATATCGTTCTTTGGCAAAAAATAAATGAGTTGATTAAAAAATGCAACAACAAAAAAGGACACAAAGGTGCGCTTCTCAAAGATGCAAATCAGAGTGAATTTCAGTTTTACATATATTTAAATTTTAGATAAGACCGTATATCCGCCTTAGACAAAAATAAACGAGTATTTAAAACGTTCATAAGATGCAGGCTACATAAAGATGCTCTTAAAGATACAGTTCCGCCTCCACTGACCACTGGCAAGGTGTCACTCACCTGACAATGCAATTTATTACTCAAGTCACTCTCTTGTTCTTTTGTCTTCTTGTGATGAGGCTACAAAGCGAGGAAAATAATCTTTACGCCCTCTCCCCCTGACTTCTGTCTTATATGCGAGCGCATGCAATAACGGAGAGAGTGGAAAAACACCAGGCTCTCGTGCAACAGGAGTGTTTCTTAAAGAGACAAGCACACGCTGGCTCCGCGTCGCTCAGCCTCGCTCGCGTCGGCAATTGTGTTGCTTGGTAATGAGTTTTTATGATTTAACACCAGCAGGGGGCACAGAAAGCTGCATCCACCAACGAGTCTTATTCATTCAAATATCACAGATTTGTTCTTGTTTGTTCACGTTTAATGTATATTTAGTCACCAAACCCCGCCCATCCAGGATTCCGCTCTCAGATTGATTGCCCTTCTCCGCGTTTATTCTATTTCTACACCTCATTAGCGAATTTGATGTTAATCAGGACTGCTGTTTACGTCACTATACTGGACAGCAAAGCTCATTCCATCATAATCCCTCTCTGACTGACCAACCATACATTTTTTCCAATGTGTTTTCCAGTCTGTGTGCCAAAGCAACATGCAAAAGTGGGGTCACGTGAAAGGGTCAGTGGCCTTGTGAGGGATCCACCTAGACTAAAAACTTCAGGATCAACTTAGAGAAAGAGTAAGAAGAAAAAAAAGAAAAAGGGGTGGGGTGGAGAAGGCGTCTATGTCTAAAGTCTGATTGTATGGCAACAATGCACAGCTAATCGTGTCACAGCAAAGCCAAAGGATTGTGATCCTCAGTGGTGTTTTTCCTTAGTATGCCACCATGTCTTCACTTGTCCTTGTCTCTCCTGTTCTTAGCTGCTTTAATAAAATCTTGTAATTGCATGTTATTATGGAATTTGAAGCTATTGCAGTACAGTTGTGCTCTTATAAAGAGTTTGGTCACCCAAATTCATGATATACGCATGTGTGAGATGGTCTGCAGACAGATGGCCTGTCCATGTGTCCACACTGTGCTGATCAGTCAAAGACTGAGAGCTGCGGTCATTACAGCCTCTCGCTGCTTCATTTCGATTATTTTGTGCATGTAGATGTACATACCACATGCATGTAATGTGACAACATCCAAACTGTCAAATGTGCAAATGTGTTCAATACTTTTAGTACTAATACTAATTAAGTGTCTAATGTTTGGTGAATGGTCAGAATACACTGTGATGCATTATTAATATATAAACCAACTTAAAATGACATTTGCACTGTAGCATCTAAAATACTTATTGAATGATCACTTTAAATATATATTATGTAGCTCATCATTTATTATCACTATGTATTAATCAACCTAAAATTACACACATTGCCTGTTCAAATACATTTTATTATTGAAAACCCTTGTTAAATGGTCAGAATACACTTTATATTAACTCACAATGACAACAAACTCTTAGAAGAAATGGATCTTTGGGGTTCTATGTAGAACCATAGGGTTCTTTACTCAACTCCAAAGAACCTTTTATGCTAAAAAGGTTCTATAATGACAAGAAAGAACCCTTTTGGCACAAAGGGTTCATATCTTGAATTTTGTGATCATTCACATGCATTCATACATGCATTTGAATACACCGAATAATGCAGTGAAAGAACGCACTCAAAATGCACACGCGCACTAGTATGACTTCATCATGTAACTTTACATTAGTCTAGATGCTTCCACTTTTTAGGCACGATTTGTTTAGTTTTTTAATATACTTGATACTGTTAAAAAGCACATCATTAAAACAAAAAATAGAGTTCACATTTCACACCTAAACAAGCGTGGAAAACGTAATTAGAACTAGCTACTAAATTAGTTAAAAATGCCTATCCATATACAGCTATGATTTGCGAACCCCAAACTGACTGAAACGATTCGCGAAACCTCTACGAACTCCCGAACTGATTCAAATGATTTGCGATCCCCAAACGGACTCAAATGATTCGCGAACCCGCTTTGAACTCCCGAACTGATTCAAATTATTTGCAATCCCCAAACTGACTCAAATGATTCGCGATGCCGCTGAGAACTCCCAAACTGACTCAAATGATTCTCGATCCCGCTCCAACTCCCAAACTGGATTCAGATGACTCAAATGATTCGCGATCCCTCTACGAACTCCCGAACTGCTTCAAATGATTTGTGATCCCCAAACTGACTCAAATGATTCGCTATCCCGCTACGAACTCCCGAACTTATTCAAATGATTCGCGATCCCCAAATTGACTCAAATGATTCGCGATCCCGCTACGAACTCCCGAACTGATTCAAATGATTCGCGATCCCCAAATTGGCGCAAATGATTCGCGAACCCGCTTTGAACTCCCGAACTGACTCAAATGAATCGCGATCCCGCTCTGAACTCCCGAACTGACTCAATGATTCGCGATCTCGCTTCGAACTCGCGAACTGACTCAAATGATTCGAGAACCAGCTATGAACTCCCGAACTGACTCAAATGATTCGCTAACCCGCTACTAACTCCCTAACCGACTCAAATGATTTGCGATCCCAATATACATAATGCTATAAAAGTGTGCACATCGAGAGAAATAAACAGCAGATGTTCATGTTAACAACTTCTTTAACTTGAGCAAACCCTGCTATGTAATATTTATATATCAACCAACTTCAAATGACATGCATTGCCATTTTCACTATATTTAAAATACTTGTTGAATAGCCAAAATACACCCTGATTATCTTTTTTAAAACTGTAATATTTTTGTGGTATTATGTTAACATATCCAACCTAAATGGACATGTATTGCCTTTTTGAAATATAAAAATTTACTGTATGATATGGTAACTTGTACAGTTAATCAGTTTTTTGCACGACCTCTTTTATTGAAATTTGAAGGAGTCTAAAATCCATTTTCCTTTTAATCTCATTTCAGTGTATATTATTTATTTCTCTTTTTTTTCATGCTCATATGAAGTGAATGCCCTGCATTAAGACAGTGTTGTGCACCATTAAGACAGTGTTGAAGTCAACAAGAATTCGAATAGTTCCCAGCAAGAGTATGTGAGCGTGTAGTGTGATGGTGAACGGGGTTGCCAGGTTTCCTCCCCAGTCTCTGGAGCCGCTGGTCACCCAGGAGGAGATTAAAGAGCGAGGCAATAGAACGGGTTGTTTTTAATCCATGCCGAAATAATAGCAGTAAATCAGCTCAGCTCCAGAGTGCTGAGTCCAGCTGTATTCGGCTTGTGCAACTCTGACATTTGCATGTGATGAGATCTCTTTGCCCGCCTGCATTTAATTGAATTCTTAGCAGCAAGGTATGCAAAGGGCTCATTGTTATTTGTTAATTATTGGTGCTGTCATGTGTCATGTGGCTGGATTTGCAGTAGTAGTTTTGCTAGAGATTTTGGAGCTGTATTTTTAAGGACATGTGAAGCAGGTGGACTATGGGAAGAGTCATGTGCCGCCACAGTAAGCCTCTTTCACCCTCACATGCATGCGCTCTGTTCGTGTCAAAGGGTAGCTGGGGAATACTGAAAGATTTCATTCACACGCTGACACACACAAGCCACCGATTCGCCAAAACGTACAAAAACTCATTTAACTGCCATGATATTGTGTCAGACACATAGACTGACACATGCTGTGCTTGATTTAAACTGCTAGAACTACGACACTTCAACCTCCCAACAATGCTTTGATCGCAGCAGGAAATACATTCATAGGGTTCCACGAACTCCAGCGGCTGCTCGCAAAGAATGCGTGATTAAACCTATAAAACAGAGAAGTGCCAGATTAAAATAAGTAGTCTGAATTAATATCATGCTTTCTTTAGTTTCAGTTTAATGTGTGTCTGTATACCCCCCCCCCCCCCCAAGTATTTTATTAAATTACTTAACATACACAGTATGAAATGGGAACAGATCAAATGGTTTTCTAGTTTAGTTTTGATGTAGGGGTACTTCAGTCTTACTTAATGTTGGGGAATACATTATGCTTTGGATTCTCAGATTCCTACTCAAGGGCTCTCTGTACTTCTGTAAACTGCAGGAGGACATACATGTGACATTTTGGATATATTTGTTTAACATTTGATTAGTATTTAAGCGTTAAGGATATTTGCCTTGTCAGACTTCGGCCTGCCATTCTCCTTTTATTTTGTCAGAAAATATTGCTACCATGGTAATTCTGTGTAAAAACACACATACTTTAGCTAAATTCTCTATATAAATCTCTAATGACCTCAAAGAATATTTGAAACTTAAATTAATAAATAAATAAATGTATTAAATTTTTATATTGTTATATTATACACATTTATATTATATATTCATATAAAATTAAAAAAATATATTCTTATTATATAAAATAATAAATGCAAATGTTAAATATTTTATATTATAAAATATTAAAATGATAAATTATAGAAATGTATTTACAATATATGTATATATATAATGCTTTTATGTTTTCATTTTAAGGTTTTAGTGAGCGACTTTATACATGTTTTTTTTTAAGTAAAATCTATATAAAATATAATTTTCAGCATCATTATTCCAGTCTTCAGTGTCACATGATCTTTCAGAAATCATTATAATATCCTGCTTATTTTAGATTTTATTAATATTCTATTCTGATCAAATAAAGGCAGACTTGGTGACATTATAAATCCCAATTATTCCAACCCAGACTTAATTGTTAACATATACATTTACATTTACACTTATCCAAAGCGACTTACAAATGAGGATGAATGTTTTCAACATTGATAATATTCAGAAATATTTATTGAGCAGCAAATCAGTAGATTAGAATGATTTCTGAAGAATCATGTGTCTCTGAAGACTGGTATTATGATGCAAAAAAATAAATAAATAAATAAAAATAAATAAATAAATAAATAAATATATATATATATATATATATATATATATATATATATATATATATATATATGCAAAATTCATTTATAGACAATTCTATAACCTTCTGTAAGATTCTATAATCTTCAGCAGTACTTATAAAGTATTCAGCATCTGATGAATTGTGAGTAATAGCACATATGAATCAAATAAATGTGTTTTTGGAGGTTTATTATTCCTCTTGATGTGAGAGTAAGACATCAGCAGGTCTGCCCTGAGCTCAGCAAGCTGTGGCTGTATAGGTCTAGTATCTTCAGGGTTAAGATCCAGGCTGTCAGGTTATGACTCAGGGATCACAAACACACACGGCTCTCAGGAGAGATGCTGCTCTGACAGGCCTTCATCCCTCACTAGAGTCGGTTGTCATGGTAATCCTGCCTCCTGTTGCCTGGAGAAACATGAAAACCCAGACTGATGCTCTGACAAGTTACCAAACTCCAGCAAACGAGTATTTTAAAGGAGTTTTCAGAGGTTTCCAAGCTTTTAGAACCGAGGAGGGACATACTGTATTGTTTGTTAATTTAATACATTTCTGTTCGTTCTCTCAAACATTTTAGGATGTGGCAGTTTTAAACGCACCAATCAAATGCGTTAAATATGATCTTATCTCTATGCGCTTATCTCTATGGAAATCCTGCCACACGCAATTACTGATTTGAGCAAAATTTTGGGACGTCCAGTTATGGAACATTTACAACTGATATGACGCTTTACAGTAAAACATGACTGTTTGACAAAAACGCGATAAATATGGATAAGATCCAAGTAATCATATGAAGCTTTGTCCTTCGGTGCCATTGTGAAATTCGCGTTGGGCGAACACAGCGCCTCCTGCAGGACTACATTATTACAGCAGCTCATAAATCAAAGATAGGTCAGACATTCCCAAACCTCTGGGACCACACCGGACATTTGGGCTCTTAATTTAAAGGTGGGAACAAAGACATTTTGAGGACGTAAAAATAAATCAATAAATAAAATAAACGAACTAAAACTCAATCAATCACAAAATGAGTTACTAATACACCATTTCTAGTTTGAAATGTTATTTTAGAAATGTAAAGAAGAAACATTTATTGACATACTTAGATTTTTTTTAAACTAAAAACAAAAACAGCTTTTTACTCATTGTGCTGACAGCACAGTTTATAATAATACATTTATATTAAAAAAAAAAACTATTTTTAGGTCCAAATTGAACCAAATCTGGCTTGATTGTTGTCATTCAAAGAATAAAAGGAAGGAGGAAGGAAACACAAATATACTGTGAAATGTATGGTTTTTTAACAACATATTTCCAACTCTTTACTCAAAATTAAGATTTGTATTAATACAAATACGGTAAATAGATTTGGTTGTGTTGACATCAATAAAGCAAAAAACAAAACAAAACATAATAACATTTGTAATAACAATTTTGTATAAAATTAAAGGGAAATTCTAACTATATATATATATATATATATATATATATATATATATATATATATATATATATATATATACATATATATGCTCTGATTATTGTTTTTAATGCTATATTTTCAAATTTTCATTGATGTATTCAGAATTGTAATTTTTCTATTAAAATATTTTAAGCTTTTCATTTTAACTATGCTCACAATACAATTTACAATAATTTGAATGTAAAAACAAGACACTTTTTACTCAGAATATACAGATAATAACATTTGTAATAATGACCATGTATTAAATAAAATACATTTATTTCTAAATATTACTTTACAATGACTAAACCATGTGTAATAAATTTGGCTTGAGTGTTGCTGTTATTAAAGCAAAACAAACAACAATATCAAAAACAAAACAAAAAAACCCCGAATAATACTACTATTTCTAATTATAACAGATGTTTTTATTACATTTAAAAATGCAGAATAGATTTTTCCCCCAGAGTTCTCTTCTCAGACTTCTCCAAAGGTAAATCAAACAGACCTACAAGTAATATGTACATTAAATAAGATTTATTTTTGCTCATTTATTTACATCCCATTCAGTCAGAGCATCCCACTATAAATCATAGGAAAGGAAACACAGAACCAAACACACAACTCACCAAGAGCTGCTGAGCACATGAGCACAGGATATGCTTTAAGAGCAGCATAAAATACAATAAATAAAAGACTATGAAATAAAATAAAATCAAAGCAATGCAGGAAAAAATATTTAGGTGGAGAAATATGGAGTAGCCTACTTTAGGAGCATGTATCCTGATTATATCATTGAGTAATTCTATGCAAATATTGCATGCATATTACCAGAAGTGTGTGGATGCAAAGCTGGAAAACTTCTCTTGTGCTGGAAGATACATTTGTAAGTGAACACACATTTCAAAGCATCAATAATGATCTATTTGCTTGAACAAATACCAAACTCTCACACAAACACCAGAGAGAACGCATTCGTAATTCACTCTTGGATCAAAAAACATGATTTCAATATCGTCAGTCCTATCACGAACATCTCAAAAATGATACTTTATCAATGCACTCCTTTTCTTTAATGCATGTCAATAAATCATTCGTTCCTGAATCAAATCATTGATCACTGGCTCAAATCATATTCAGTGATGTAACAGCATCATTGACTCCAACTTTACGTTTCTTATGAAGCTTGTAAAATATTCTGCTACATCTGTCCTGACGCATGTGGAAGAATGAACAGCGTATGTCCAGATATCAGGAAGAACTTGATCTGATATAGAAAGCTCACTACTGGGGAAATGTCAAGCTTTCATCTCTCTTTTAGTTCAGTAAAAACCAACAGAAACAAATGAAGACAGACAGCTTCACTGCATCACAACGGGCCACTCCAACATGATGCATGTTTTTGGTTAGAATCGACCATGTTAGTTTGTTTCTGCTAAGTGGTGCTAGTTTGCTAAGGATTATTTGTGCATGTGAAGCGTTCGGTGAGCGTTTGTGTTTCTCAGCACTCCAGGCCGATGCTGGCCAGCAGGAGCTCCAGCGCGCTCAGTTTCTGGTTGGCCTCCTCGATGGCGCTGTACGTCTGAACGTCACTGGCGATGTGGAAACGGATCTCGTCTACCAGAGGGATGGAATCTGTTTCCTGCCTGGCGGACACATTCCCAGCATCCTCTCTGATCATGTCAGCAAACTCTGGCCTTTCCACCAGCTGAAACAAATCTCACTTCATGAACTCCTTAATCCATGGTGAGAATTAAGTTATGATGATATTCACAACTTCTGTAACCTGACTTTCTAGTGAACCTGAACAGTCGGCAGAAAACGGGCCAGGACCTGATTCCATCCATCAGATGGTTACACTGCTGCGTTTGTTTGATGTTGTTGTTGTTTAGAAGAATTTATATTAAAAGAGATAAAATATTTTATTTTTCATTATGTCTTTTTATATTAAAAACGACCTATTATATATATATATATATTTAGATTTAAAAAAAATTACAATATGAAGCTATATTTTATATATTTATATTTTAACAATAAAAACGTATATTTATATAAAATTAAACACTCTTTTTTACTCTGCCACATTAATATGAGTGGACATTTATAATATAATTATTAAAAATATATTTATATATTAATATCTTATGTTATACAAATATGAAACTTGTATTAAATCATTTAATATCGTATAAGTTTCTTCTATTTAATTAATACTAACTATTATTTCATATATTTTATAAAAAATAACATGAAAATAAAATTACATTTAACAAAAATTAACATAAAATAATATATATTTTTTTACATATTGCATATTTTAAAATAATTATATTTATATTCTATAAATATATTTTCAATATAAAATTATATCTTTTTTTGTTATTAAATAAAACATTTATATATTTCAAATATTTATACTAATAATATTTATATATAATGACATATATTTATATATTAAACAAATATAAATATACAATGTAATTTTTTTATACTATTTATTAAATTTATATTTTATATTTATATTTACATCAATTTATATGTATAAACAATAATTTTTTCTTTACATTTATATAAAATATTACTTTTATTTTAAATTGTTTCCATTTTTATCATCAAAATTCTAAATATTTGTATAACAATAATCAAATTATTGGATGAGTGGTCCACAATAACAGCAGGGACATTAATTCTGAATGTAAATAAGGTGATTTTTGCTCATAAGCAGCATATCTGTAAATGAACACATACCCGCTCTATGATCTTGGCCATGTATTCAGTGCACTGGTCCTCCAGACGCGAGAGCCGGAACAGTTTGGCCGTCTTCCACATGTGCAGCACGTTCTCCTGGTTGAGCAGCACAGCCAGAGTCCTGCCACACAGACGCTTCAGACCCGGCAGCAGGTACATGTCAGCCACACACAGAACCTCAAACACGTTCTCAGGAGAGAGCTGGAGAACAACCACACAAGATCACAGCCTTAAAGGGGCTCTCTGGACTCACTTTTTTTCAATTTAGACAGTTTTCAGAAAGAAAAAAAAAGTACAAGAATATGCCCTTATAAAGTTTGCTCTAATCATATAAAAATCATTTCTAAAAATACTTTTTTTGTAAATATAGGTTCAAATATAACTTAAATATTAATATTACATTTTTGATATATTCATATTTTAAATGTAATTTATACACATTTTTACATTGTTTTTATATTTAAAATATTAGAAATATTTCTATTGATTTTTATGTCTATTTACTTTGATTTCAGCTGTACTTCAAATCATTTATTTCTATTTTGACTCAGTTTTTTATTTTAAAATTTTCAGTTTGTTTTTGAATTTCGGTCGTTTGTTCATTTTTATATTTCTACTTCGTACTTAACACATTTAGTATTTTATCTTTTATTTTATTTTACTTCTGCTTTATTTCAATTACTGAACTTTTAACAGTAGATATCAGGGTTTTTTTTATGCCAGAACGACTCTAAAGCATGTCTTTGGTCGCGTCCTGATTGTTAAGGTTTAGTGTTACTGTAGATGTGAGCATGTTTGTGTGTACCTGAGTGTTATCACTGTAGATGTAGTACAGGATTCTTGTAAACAAATCGTGAGACACGTCATGAAGGGTGATGACGGGAATCCTAGGATGAGTCTGCAGAGTTTCCCCCTCGCTGAAATGATCCTCCACCAGAGCTTTAAAATAATCACTGCGACCACAGAAAAACGCCTGCGCACATAAACACAAACACATTTCACCCTTTTTAATCAAACCACAAACAGAATATCAAAGCACAACATCATATTTAAAATTCATTCTGAGTAATTAAAAACGTAGCCAAGAGATATTCGATTTATATCTTCATTTGCATGTGGGATATGCAAATAATAAGAGCATCCTATGTACAACACTCGATGATCATCGAGAAACACTGACCTTATGACACAGGAAGTCATAGCCCTCCACCCGGAAGCAGATGTCAGGGTAACTGGGAAAACTATCAGTTAGATCGAAAGGAAGCTGACCATATCCAACCTAAAGAACAAACAGCAAGAGACTTCATCAGCGCGGTAATACTCTCAACTATTAATACAAGTTTTCTTCTTGAATACGTTTTAAATACAATGTATTCCACAGATGCACAGATGCACAGCTGAATTTTCAGTCTTCAGAGTCACATGATCTTCAGGAATCATTCCAATATACTGATCTGCTGCTCATGAAACACTATGATTATCATCAATGCTGCTTAAACCCTGTTTTTAAGATTCAGTGACAAATAGAAAGCTCAAAGGAACAGCTGTACTCTAAAACAGAAATCTTTAGGAACATTATTGATGTCTCTACTTGTCACTTTTCATGTTCCTGTGGCTCAGTGGCAGAGCATTGCGTTAGCAGCGCAAAAGGTTGTGGGTTTGATTCCCAGGGAACACACATACTGGAAAAATAAAGGCTGATTAGACTGACTGCACTGTAAGTCGCTTTGGATAAAAGCGTCTGCTAAATGTAATGCAATGTAACTTTTGATCAATTTAATGTGTCCTTCCTAAATAAAAGTATTAATGTCTTTCCAAAACAAATCTTCCTGTCCCCGAATGTTTGAATACTAGTGTATGGAGATACACAAAAATAAACACAATGTTTAAAAGAAGAAGAAGAAGAAGAAGCGTTTAAAAACTGCGTCCAGAAACTCATCTCCACCAGATGTGCATTTCATGAGAAAACTGTAAAGGCCTTTATTTATTTTTTATTTTTTTCAAATGTCAAATACTATTTTCATGATGGTATTTATAGGTCCTGAAGGCAAGTTTGTTCTCCATGAGGAGAGGGAGCCTCCAGCTCCAACAGGGACTGGCATTTGAATATTATGAATTATACCACAAGTTGCTAGGCAACCACATATCCCATAATAAAAGATAAAAAAAGAATGCAAGCAGCCACAGACCCTTCACATATGAATTTTGGCTCTGATGATAAAAGGATCTAGTGTGACTGGGTGCTTCCTCTCACCCGCAGCTCGGCAGGAAGTGCGCTGTCAGCCAGCAGAGCCATCCCATCCTGCAGCTGAGAGTCATGAGGATCCAGAGTCAACACCTTCACACACGTCCCGGGCTTATTAGACACTGCCCGAGAGAGAACAAGAGAGTTTAGATGATTCACGGCAGCAGAGTAACTGATTCACTGACCCATCACTAAATAACTGACCCCAAATCCTGAAATCACTGATTGGTTTTTTTTGGGGGGGGGGGGGGGGGGGGTAAATAAAACATACAAAATATATACAGCTGAGTGTTTTTTTATGCTATCATCACACTGTTTTTTTATTTATTCATTTTAAATATGGTTCAACATGTTAACATTGCTTAATGGATAAGGTTTCATTAAATAATATTAAACAATATTTTGTTTAAGATAAATACTAATCTAATTTCTTGAATAAATAACAGCTGCATTAAAGCCACAAAGCAATATTACCTCCCATAAACACTTCACTGTTCAAACGTCAAAGGAAATTATTACTTTTATTCATTTAATTGATTAAATTGATCAAAAGTGACATTTATGTCACAAAAGACTTCTATTTCAAAAAATGCTGTTCTTTTGAACTTTCTAGTCATCAAAGAATAAAAAAAAAGATTAAGGTTTGCACAGATATATTAACCGTTTTCAACACTGATAATAATCAGAAATGTTTCTTGAGCAGCAAATGATTTCTGAAGGATCAAGTGACACACTGAAGACTGGCGTAATGAAGCTGAAAATACAACTGTGCATCACAGGAATTTGAAATTGTAATAATATTTGCCAGTATTTCTGTTTTTAGGATTTGGTAAGCAGAAGAAGCTTTTTTAATAACAGTAAAAACAGCAGTATTACTTATTTACTTATTAATGCTGTTATCTACTTTTTATGAGCACCTTGCAGTGAAGTGAATTTTCAAGGTGTACATTAACATGAATCATCATGAGTTTCAGTGTAGCTTCACAACGCTCCTCACCAAACTCATAAACCTGTTTGCACTTCACTTCCAGCTCCTCAATCAGCTCGCTGATCTTGCACTGTTTCGCCAAACGCTTGCAGTCCTCCACGTAATTCACATCTATATCCAAACGGCCTGGAAAAAGACAGCACGAGGTGAAATTATAATACCGTCTGCCACCAGAGTACTAACACCACCCACAAACTCTGATGCTCACCAGTGTAGAAATACTGCATGATTGCACCAAAGGCAGCAGGGTTGACCTGGAAAAGAGAATTCAAATGGACACATCAGGAACATGAGCGTTTGAAACGTGCTGAAGTAAAAGGTTATAAGAGAGAAAAGTCTGTTCTTAATTTAACACAACCCTGGGGAGAAGATAATTAAAGCAGCTCCAGAAGATGTGAACACCTTCTGAAGAAAACATGATGAATAAGAACAATTATTTTCTTGATCCTTCCAAGCACTATGTATATGATGTCTGAAATGTTGTACTATAAGCACTTCTAGCTTATAATGAATTTCTCATTGTATTCCTCATTTATACTATAAGTCACTTTAGATAGAAGCATCTGCTAAATTAATCGATGTAAATTTAACATATGATTTCATGTTTAATCCTAAATTATAAAAAGGTGGCAGAACTTACTATTCAGAAAAAAAGTGAAAGAAAAAGTGTATGAAAAAGTATGCATCGCAAATAATATGCCATCTGGGCTCCTTTGACATAATATCATTTGTATGGAAACCTGTTTATGCCACAGAATATAAAAAAGGTAATTGAGTTTATATCAAATATAGTTCTTCATACCTCAGAATTATGACATATAAATTCAGAACTGTGCGATAAAAACTTGCAATTCTGAGAAAAATGTCAGGAATGTGAGCTATAAACTCGCAACAGAAAGAAAAAAAAGTCAGAACTGTCGAATAAAGTAAAAAAAAAAAATTCTTAATTATTATTCCGCAAAATCAGAATTGCAAGATGTAAACTCCAATTTTTTTTTAAGTCATTGCAAGCTGTAAACTTAGAGCTGTGAGGGAAAGAAGTCAGAATTATTAAATATACATTTAAAACAGCAAGATATAAACTTGCAATTCTGAAAAAAAAGTGTGAGAAAAAGTCAATTAAATTGATTTTTAATTCTGTTAGCGTAAACAAAAAAGTCTGAATTTTGAGATTAAAAAGTCACAATAACCTTTTTTTTATCATATAAAAAGTTTTATGTAAAAGAAGTACAAAATAATGGGCTTCCATGCATGTGACACAGAAGGACAGTATGCAGTCAAAGTGATTTGTTTGCAGTGAAACAGCGCCTACCAGTGGATGTTTGAGGGTAATGTCACTCTTCCCCCTCCACTTGGTCTCCAGCATGTGGGCAAAGTATTCTGATCGGGCACTCAAGATACAGCGGTGGGCCTTGAACATCTCACCGTGCACCATAAACGTCACATCGCTGTAGTTTCCCTGCTCCAAAAGCCTGCAAGGGGGAAGCACCAATCCGTGAGTCAGGGAAAGTGACCATGGTGTGTGTTTGTGTGTGTTTGTGGTCCTCACGTCTGCAGGAACTGGTCGTAGTAGTCTCTCTGCATGGCCTTCGCCGTGATGCGCTTGTACTCTTTGAGCAGGCGGCGGATGGGATCGCTCAGCGCTCCGTACAGACAGCGCTCGCCGTCAAACGTGTTCGCCTCACACTTCGCTCCTGAAACAGCAAACACATTCCTGTGATGCACTTTCACAAATACTAGTGATACAGTCAGTGCATTCCTTTAAAACAAATATCACTGAGGAAAAACAGTCTAGTGAGAGCGATTATATATGACGGAAAAACTATTATCTAGTTAGAGCATGTAGCATGAAAAGTTAAGCAATCAAACATCTTGAGGTCTTGATTGAATAATATAAATCAAATTATAATATAAAAAAAATTACATAATCTATTGATCTACAATTCAACTCTGTCCAGTAATATCACCAAAAAATATATTAATAAAATAATAATAATAATAATAATAATAATAATAAAAATCACACAAACTCTTTAGCCATGCATACATTTTGGTAATAGTGTTACAAATTATTATAATAAATATTATTTTTATTTTTATTTTATAATTTTTGTTAATAATTGTCAAGACCCTGCCCCCCACCCCCCCACAAAAATAAAGATCATGGAATTACTGTAAATTGTGTAAAAAAATAAATAAATAAAATAAATAAAAAACTTTTAGAGAATTAATGACTTTTTTTTTTTTTTTTTTTTTACAAACAAATGTCTTCAGGTCTCAGACCTTATTATGAAAACTGATTTATAATATTACTTTTTTAATGAACTTTTCTGACATGTTTCAGTGTTTCAGGCTTTATTTTGTACCATAATTGTGCAAATCTGACTAAATACAGATTAGAATGGCCCAGACAGTATGAGTGATCATTACAACATTTACCATTGGCAAGCAGGTACTGCACCAGCTCTTCATGTCCACAGAGACACGCATAATACCTGAAGACAGAGACAGAGAGAGATGTCAGACAGAGACTTCATTACAACAGACAATAAAAGGAAATAAGCCTTAGTGAGCAGTCTTACAGAGGTGTGCTGTCCCACTTATCTCTGATGTTCAGTTCTACATCCCTCTGTTCAACCAGGTATCTGGAGAAGACAGGAAAATATTACAAAAGATAAAGCAGAGACCAGATACATTACATCCAACATAATAAAAAAACATCATTCAGAACTGAACACAAGAAATCAGCAGACTTGAGTACAGTTATTCCAGTTTGTGAGCCAATAAAGTGACAACATGTTATCTGTCAGACTCACATGTTTTTCCTTCTAATTCTGAGGCCACATCGGGTTTCTGAATATTACACAACATTACTGCCACCGAAAAACAACCCTGATATCTTACTGTGTTACACGCATACCCATTAATCAAAGGTGTTTGAAAAGTACAATTCCATACATTAATGTAATAGCATCTTGACTACTGAACATACATAAAGTATTGACATAACACATATACCATGCACAACTGCTTAGACAAGAATGCAGATTATTTAAAAGTTATATAGTTTAAGTATATAGTTTAAGCTCACTTCACATTTGCTGCTTAGATTTGCATATACAGTCTCCAAACACTATACACAGACCGTGCAAATTGCTACACATATGCAGTCTCACGATAATACATAGGAAATGCACATTTGATTAAATATAAATAAAGACTATTTTTTAGTGTTTATTTAATTAAGAGATTTGGTAGCTGTGCATATTTGCTTCTATATTTATATTCTGCATCTATATAGCCAATAAAAGATAATACAGGTCAAGTAAATGTGTTCAGATATGCAATATCCACAAACTATATAGACTATTCAGCTTTGCTTAGATATGCACAACTTTTGTAGCCAAAATATAGCACGTTTGTTTACATGAGTACATACAGTATCTAAAAACAGATTAGATTGTATATATAAATAATCAGAAATTTAAACTACTCAGGTTTTGTTTCAGTTAAGCACATGCAATGTCTAGATCATTTGATACAAATACGAAATGCATGTTTTATAATGTTTTATATAATTCATGCATATTTGCATAAACAGATGCGCATAAACAGTATTACTATAGTGAACATGCACTTTTGTTTACATATGCACATTTATCTTAAGTTTGTAAAATGATGCATATTTGCTCAGTTATGACTATGTCAGTGTACGCTTAACGTACTTGAATATAAGTCAAAGTGTAGAGTTTACGTAGGCTGTGCAAATTACTTTCCATATTCATTTATAGTGCATATCTGCATACAAAATATCTCCAGAATAAATAGGTCATGCACATTTGTCCACATGCGAAACTTCTAACCAAAACAACAACAAGAAGCCATCAGCTGTCTGACCTCACTCTGGCAATGTCGCCCTTTCTGCAGCTTGAAAACAGATCAACAGCGTCCATCTGCGCGGCGCTAAAGCTTGTCTGAAATGCATTGAAACGGCCTGTCTAACAGACAGGATCGGCTGCAGGCGCGCGGACAGCGAGGGCTCTGAACAAAACTAACGCGGAGCCTGTTTCCAGGTACAGTTTGTGAAGTCTGCTGTTTATTCTCGCTCTGAGAAAGTGCTCAACAAAAGTAAACAGGAAGCAGATTAGTGTACGTACAGTAGAGCTTTGCGTGCGTCTCAACAGCGCCCCCCTCTCAAAGACGCAGCTGGAATATAAACAGCGTAACGCCAGAGTCCTCTTGTGAGATAGTTTTTGATTGTGGTGTTACCAACAATTTATGGGTTGACTTATGCACCTCTGTTTCAAACCTTACAAATGTGTCCATACCCTCGGCCTCAGATATGTTATCTTTTATTATAAAAAAAATCCAAAGCTATAATTGGCTGAATATGTTGTTAATGTTCTTATATTAAATGCATAATTATTAGTTAATAAGCAAAAATGGCTTTAATCTCTTTTGTATTTTCCCCTCTTTTCTTGCTGAATTGAACTCTCTTGTTTCATCTCTTAGACTTACAAATAACAAAAAGAGTGCCATAATTTTTATGTATTATGACATAATTTCTAAAAGAATATAAGTTATTTTTGCACTTTTATGTATCAATAATGCTATAATTGGACATATACAAATGCAGAATATTTGTTTTCTGTTCTTACTTTCTGGATTGCATCTTGTTGGAATATATTCATATAGTCATGTCTCGCTTCCCGTTTCTGTATGTTTCTTCAAGTTTTGTAATAATAATAATAATAAATTTTGCTATTGTCTGTGCCCCCTCAAATGATAAAATGAATTTGAATTTGGGCATTTGATTTATGTAATTAATGCATGCATTTTCAGAATTTGATTTATTATTTGCAGTGTAATTTAAGTATAATTCGTACACTAATATAGTTTTTGTTAATTTTTGCATTAGGCTTTATTTTATTATTTTAGTAAATTACATTTTAGTAAAAAAAAAAATTAAATTCATTTTCAATATGTCTATATAGTTTTTTTATTATTATTATTAAGTTCTAGTTCCTATATTGGGTTTTATTATGTATGTAAATGTATATGTTCGTGAAACATTTGAATCAGTTCTGGAGTTCGTAGCGCGTTCGCGAATCATTTGAGTCAGTTTGGGAGTTCAATGCGGGTTCGCGAATCATTTGAGTCAGTTTGGAGATCGCGAATCATTTGAATCAGTTCGGGAGTTCGTAACGGGTTCGCGAATCATTTGAGTCAGTTTGGGAGTTCGGAGCGTAAATAATTTGAGTCTGTTCGGGAGCTCGGAGCGGGATCCCGAATCATTTGAGTCAATTTGTGGATCACGAATCATTTGAATCAGTTCGGGAGTTCGTAGCAGGTTCGCGAATCATTTGAGTCAGTTCGGGGATTGCGAATCATTTGAATCAGTTCAGGAGTTCGTAGCGGGTTCGCGAATCATTTTAATCAGTTCGGGAGTTTGTAGCGGGTTCGCGAATTATTTGAATCAGATCGGGAGTTCAAAGCGGGTTCGCGAATCATTTGAGTCATTTTGGGAGTTCAGGGCGTGAATCATCTGAGTCAGTTCAGGAGTTCGGAGTGGGTTCGCGAATCATTTGAGTCAGTTTGGGGATCGCGAATCATTTTAAAAAGTGCAGGCATCTAGGCTAATGTAAAGTTACATGATGAAGTCATACTAGTGCGCATGTGCAGTTTTAGTGCGTTCTTTCACTGGATTAATCGGTGTAATCAAATGCATTTATGAATGCATGTGAAAGATAAAAAAATTCAAGATATGGGGTTTAGAAAATGTATATATTTATATCATTTTTTGTAGTTAATCATCACAATAAGAGTGCCATTTCAGTTTTTCTCCAAAAATCAGCATGATTAAAATGTGATATTAAGTTGCTACAAACAATAATTTAAAGGGGTCATGACATGGGTTTTTTTATTTTATTATTATGGTCCCCTAGGTGCAATTATAGTATTACTATAGTTAAAAAAAAAAAAACTTTTAAAATGTAGTGAATTATGACATTTTCCCACCCTGTTTCTCATCCTTTGATTCAAACAGTCTGTTTTGGGTTGTTTCCCCTTTAAGAGTTCAGTGTTAACGCCCACTGTTATGATTGGCTAACGACATTTGACGGAACATTTGCGGATTGAGCGTAACTGTTTAGTAGCGAGTGATGCATTTCGAAGCGATGGCTCTTGCAATGATAAAACCTTATATGTTTGAGCCGGAATCAGATGAGGAATCAGAGGAAAATGAACCATCACCACAACAACGAAGACTGGATCAGCCCGTGTCCACATGGAAAGTGAAACTATTTTGAATTAATAAAAAAATTGTAACCCGAGACACTTGAAAACGGTTTATTGTTGCATAATTATTCTATAGTTTAATATGCTAACAGTTCAACATTATTTACCTAATTTCAATGAAATGATAGGGTGTACTGCGGACAAAAATGCATGCACAGGCCATATTTGAAGATGCAGCATTGATAAGGCAACATTTTTAATCTTCTATTACATGTAGGCCTACTAGAAAGGCGACATATTTTCAAGATTCTCTTATACAAATAAACTGCATCCATTTTTCCCTGACGTCAGGATCTTTCGGCAGCGTATTCAAAGATGTTGTTTGTCCACAGCCAGGAACAGCACATCTGCGTGGCATTGTAATTTTCCTGTACACAGACCCACTCGCTGTCCGTCGACTGAACACTTGTGAGGCGCGCAGCGCGACAACGATCCGAAATGAGCGTAGTTGTCTTGTGCTGGAGGCGGTCATATGCAAATGGTTGGAACGTCACTTCGCACCGTGACGTCACTTCTTACCATGGATCCAGAACGAGCTGTATTTAGAGCTTGATTAAATAAATGGCTCGTTTATAATGGGGAGGACGTCTTAAGCTATGAAACTTGCAGGACGTTTTAATGGTACAAAGACCTCTTATATTCCAAAAGATCAAGGCAAATTTGGTTTCTCATTTCATGACCCCTTTAATTACAAATACAAAATGTTGCAGAATAATGTAATATATTACATTATTCTGCAACATTTTGTATTTGTAATTAAATTATTTAGTAATTTAGTAATTTAGTAGCTAGTTCTAATAACGTTTTCCATGCGTGGTTTGGTGTGATATGTGAACTCGTATTTTTTTGTTTTAATGATGTGCCTTTTAATAGTATCAAGTATATTCAAAAACTAAACAAATCGTGCCTAAAAAGTGCAAGCATCTAGGCTAATGTAAAGTTACATGATGAAGTCATACTAGTACCCGCCTCCTTCTCCTGGGTTTCAGCACCACTGTAATAATAAAAAATCCATAATCTTCAGGAAGAAGGAGGCGGGAACCGGCGGACAATCAACTGAAGACTTTAATGACAAAAATAAACACAAAACAGCGCATCAGCCCCTCACGGATGACTGATGTGCACAAATAAAAAGCAAACACAACTAAAAGCCCAGGCCTAGTCCTCTCTCGTCCTTCACTGTCGTCGCTCCAGTTTTATATCCTTCCATCTCCTACGTGGGACTCGAGACCGGCGGTGGGTCGCAGGTGTCACTGATTTCCCAATCATTCCACCGGCCACGCTCCTCCCACGTCCCTCGGCCCCGCCCCACTCGTCACAGCTGGTTTATGTTTATTGATTTGATTGATGAAAAAAACAGAGAAACTCACACGTACACACAATTGTTTCAGCTGAATCATTTTTCTGATATTATGCATTAATGTAAGCTGAGCGTTTGCTTTGATGTTCTTGAGTATGCGGTGTGTTTAACACAGTCAGGTTCAAATGTGGGTGCAAAAAATCCATTAAATTTCTAGCAGAGGTTTGTCAGTGCGTTGCCATTGTGCTATTGCCTTGTGGGAAAGTGAGAAATGATAAATAAAGCAACATGGTAAAGAGATGAAAATGACTTGCTTTTACTTTCAATTCCTTTTGCATTCTCCAAGGTATTAACATAAAAAAATTTCATAACTCCATGATTGCCCAAAGCATTGCCCATCTGCATTCATTTCATAGCTTTATTCTTACTGTATGTCAACTATTGTATGTTGTGTTTTTAATTACTACTAAGGAACTTCAAGAGAAACTGTTGATCATTAAAGGAAACATAACTCTCAGTTATGTTGTAAGAGCAACATTTGAGCAAATTTTATATAAACTCAAATATTTCTCATTCCGTTCTCACAAGATCAAGTGATCTGAATGGCTATCCGCATTCATTTAATATCTTTATTCTTACTGTTTATGTCAACTATTGTCGGTTGTGTTTTTAATTACTACTAAGGAACTTGAAGAGAAACAGTTGGTAATTCAAAGGAAACATAACTCTCAGTTATGTTGTAAGAGCAACATTTGAGCAATAAAATATTCTTTAATACATGCAGATCAAAGCCAGAGAACACCTGGACAGTGCATTATAATGTGCATTACAAGGCATAATTAATACATTAAATCTACAAGTATAATGTATTTTACACAATACATTATAAATTAATCAATTATAACTTATTAATTTGTTAACATTTTAAATATATTAAGAATTAAAGATTTTTAACAAATCTTATTTATTATTTTTTTATTATTATTATTTATTGTAAAATTATTGTGGTGAGTACTACAGTAATTTCTCATTAAACTGAACATGTGGCTCAAATTGTGCAGACAAAAAAATAATAATTAATCTTATATTCTCAGCCAGTAAATATAAATACATAATTTAAAATGGTTGATCTTGTACATAACAACACATAAACATATTTGCTGTTAAATTACACAATTGCTGTGTACATAAATGCCCCTCCATCTTGAAAAAAGATGCATATACACAGTAAATGTAACAGATTTGTATATGAAGATTTGAGAAAAATCAATGCACTTTGTTCAGAAGCGATAAATATAAATGCAAATTCTATTTAATACTGTACTGAATCAACTGTATTGAAACAATCTAGTAATTATTGCACTGAATCTTTTTTTTATTTTTTTTGCATGAACACAATATGCCACCAAAATATACAAATGAAGAAATACATGCAAAAGCAACAGCATGGAAAAAAAAACAGCATTTTTTTTAGCTAATATTGCAGCCCGACTGCATTCACATATTTCAGACAATCAGGAACAGGAAACATTCTCGTTATCAGAGGAAGATCAAAGTTTCAGTTGAGTTAGCGTGCTTGAATGTGGAGTGTGTTTTCTCTGGACGTCTGGTGAGCCCAACAGGTTTTCAGAGTGAAGAATGCTGGTATATTCTCATTTCTACACAAAAACACACCCAGCTGTCAGTGTATAAGTAGCCAGGTTCTCAGGAAGCACCCGATGTCTTCCAGTCCTTCCTCTGTAACACACCTCTCCATCTCTCTGTCTGTCTGTCCACCATGAACTCCTACAGTAACCGCTCAATTGGCTCTTACCCCCGCGCCGGAGCACAAACACCCCGGCAGGTGAACATGGCACTGGCTGCTGCCCCCATCAGGCCTGTCTCTGTTAACACAGACCTCCTAACTCCCGTGGATCTCCAGCTGGACCCTCAAATGCAGGGTGTGCGGAACCAGGAGAAAGAAGAGATCAAATCTCTCAACAATCGCTTTGCCTCCTTCATCGATAATGTGAGACATCTATCTATCTATCTATCTATCTATCTATCTATCTATCTATCTATCTATCTATCTATCTATCTATCTATCTATCTATCTATCTATCTATCTATCTATCTATCTATCTATCTATCTATCTATCTATCTATCTATCTATCTATCTATCTATCTATGAACATGCTAGATAATTTAATTCTGAGTTTTGTCTTAGTTTTTATTCTAATCTCAGAAGCTGTATTTGTTGGAGATAAATATTTATTTGTTTGTTTGTTTGTATGTACGCACTGATTTTTTTCTTTTTTAATCTCAGCAGCCAGATTTGGTAATAACCTGTAGAAAAGAGAGAGAAAAAAGTATTTAGTATTTTTTTTTTTATCTTAGAAGCCAGATTAGCTAAAGTTTCTCTCAGTCACTTTGGTACATTTCTCAGATCAGAATTGAAATTCTCAAAACTACCTGTTCAATTCTCACATCATTGTGTCACTTGTGCACATCAAAAAAGCAGTTTCCCATTTCTTTGAACAAGTTGCAAATGCTTTGGTACATCCATGCAAATGATTATGTACAATTCTCTGCTGTTTCCTACATTATCAGTTGATAATGTCATGTTGCTCAAAGTGTTTTATATAGTTTTCTGGCTTTAGTTCATTGTATAAGTAATTAAATGCAAAATGGTTAATCTAGTTGTCATAAACTGCCAAGCACACTTTTTTTTTTTTTTACACATTATTATTAGACTTTTTGTCAATTTGACATGAATTGTGCAAATGAATATTTACTAATGAAGAGAATGTAGATGATAAACCAATGATAAACCATTTCTCTGAAATAGCTCAAAGGTTCATCTCATGAATCTCTGAAGCTCTGTATAGACAGAGGACAACACAAGAGTTACACATTCTGACAATTGACTTATTTTCATCTTTGTGCCCATATTTCTTTTTGCTTTTCTATATCACAATGACATTGTAAAGGATTTTTTTTTTTTTGGCCAGACCACTAGTAAAAGTGTAACTGGGAATTCAATCCAGTCTCTTTCAGTCAATACCCCACATACAGTAATGTGTAAATGTGTACTTTTGAAATGATTATATGGCATACATAAACATATGGAATACTGTTCAATACAGTAACTGTCATCCAAAATGTTGCTATAGTTTACATCAGAACATCCCTCCGGAGTACACTGTTATATTGACAACATGACTAAACAATTTGACTGTCTTATCCGTACACTATGACACAAGGACTTGTCATTCTGATGGCACTGACATGTTCATTGACACAGATATTTACTTTTGAGAGATGAACTAAGGATTTTGAGCAAGAGAGTGGCTTTTGCAGATTATCCATGGTGTTTTGCTATTTGTACAAATTGTTTTGAGAAATGCACTTACTGTTTTGCAAATTGTGAGTTTGATTCGAGAAATGTACCAAAGCGACTGAGAAAAACTGTAATAACTAATAGGTGAGTTATATTTTACAGTTTTTCTCAATTGCTTTGGCACATTTTTCGAAACAGTCTTCACATTCTTTAAACTGTGAGTGCAAATGTCACAACTGTTTGCAGGAACTTCAAAATGTGTCTGCAAAATGTAGTTACTCACCCAAAACATTTAATTCATGCTTCAAAACCTAGTTATTGTGTCAATAATTTGGCCAAGGCCACCAAAATCTAAAGTATTTTTGTCATTGTGTGACCCACACTGGTCAAAATGTTTAGTTGTTTTTTCACCAACACAGTCAACCATGCAAATTAAGGGTTTAAACAAAAATCTCATATTTGTTGCGGAAATTCAATAGCATGTAGAAAAAAAAAGAAGTCTATGAACATTTGTATTTTTACAGTGTTTATTTTTGTACTTCATGTGTATATACACAATACAAGTGTATTTACTGTACATGTAAAGTAACTGACAAGAGTAGCAAGATTTCACTTTTCATTTCATATTTGTGTATTACCACAAATACACAAACAACAAATAACATTCATGGGAAAAAAAACTCTGACTCTTCTATTTCCACCTCTTCCTCGATTATTTCTTCCTCTATCACCACCGCGTTTTCTTACACGCCTTCCAATTGCTCTTCCACGAGCATGTTGCTACAGTTCAGGGTTGTGAACGTCCTCCATTCTCAACTTCTACAGCAGTGATTCTGCTGTGGGCAATCTACATATATATATATTAGAGGTTGCAATTAGATTGTGAATGCAATTAGAGGTCATGTGCCAATTTAGCAGACATTACAAATAATGTCAATGTCAGATATATTTTAGAATATACATTCATGTATACTAATTATGATAACTGAATAGATCGTTTTGAATGTGATGGCTTACACAATAAAAAATGTCTGAGAAGTTCTGAAGTGTTTGACAGTGTAAGTGAGAATCGAGTCATCAGTTTTGATCAACAAGCCATATGCAATTATTTGTTGTCCAAACTGCAGACAGTTGTATGTACTCTTTGCACACATGTGCCAAAGCATTTGCAATTTGCTCAAATCAATAAGAAATTCCAATCTGATGTGAAAAAGAAGTGAATTGTAACGAGAAGAGATCTGAACTTAATGTTTTGGGAAATAAAAAAATCATTTGAGAACTGAGCCAAAGCAATTGAGAAAAACTGTATTTTTAGTATATTTAAAAAGAAAATAGTCACAAATAAGAACTACTTAATGGCAATGAGATAAAAATGAGAGTGATGAGAATTAAAACTAAAACTAAAAATAAGTTCTCTTTGAAAAAGACCAATAAAGACAATGTTACTTGTGTCTGTTAGAGAGCATCAGCAGAGATCTCTGTCTCAACTTGCCCTCAGATTGCCCAAAGCTATTAGAAATCTGAGATTTTAATATAAACTCAAATATTTCTCATTCCAAAGTGCTATCCGCATTCATTTCATAGCTTTATCTTACTGTATATGTCAACTATTGTCTGTTGTGTTTTTAATTACTACTAAGGAACTTAAAGAGAAACAGTTGATCCTTAAAGGAAACAACTCTCAGTTATGTTGTAAGAGCAACATTTGAGCAATAACATGTTCTTTAACACACGCAGGTCCGTAAATTAGAGCAGGAGAACAAGCTTTTGGAGACTAAATGGCAGCTGCTACAGAATGAGGCCAAACCTGAGTCTAAACTGGAGCCCATGCTGAAGTCCTACATCGCTTCACTGCAGGCAAAGCTGGAGCGGGTGAATAAAGACAGAGAACACCTGGACGCTGAGCTCAGGAATGCCCAAATGCAGGCTGAGAAACAACGACAAAGGTCCGTAATCACACACTTCATCTTCAGTCTTGAGCTCGACTCGAAACCAGACATTAGTGTTCAGTTTCATGCTATAATTAGCACAGCGCAAAGTCTTAATCTCAGGATTCTTCAAATTATAGTCATTGTTCAATATGATTTCAGATTTGTTTGTAATAGATTTAGTACATCAATGTATTTGATTTCATTTACTTGAAGTGAGTGAAGTTACCAAGAGATCTGTACAGGTATGACACAATTCAGTTTGCTTCAACAGGTATGAGGATGAGATTAACAACAGAGATAAAGCTGAAAATGAGTTTGTTCTTCTGAAGAAGGTAAGACATATCTAGTTGCAGAAGATGAAGTGCATCAGATGACAAATAATGACAGTATGCCAAGGATCTGCCAAACTAACAAGTATACTGTACCTGTCCTGACAGGATGTGGATACTGTATTCGTAGTTGAACATGCCTTGGCAGATCAAGTAACTGAAGTCCTGGATGACCTGAAATTTTTCAAGAGCTTCCATGAACAGGTAATGTAAACTCACATGCATGAATGAAACAGCTGAGATTAATCAGAGGGCTTCACGTCACCTCTCTTTCTCTGTAGGAGATCCGTGAGCTGCAGGATGACCTGAAGGACACGTCCGTTGTGGTGCAGATGGACAACAGCAGGCAGCTGGACATGGACAAGATCATCGATAATATGAAGAGACAGTTTAAGGAGATTTCGGCATGCAGCCAAAAGGATTCTGAGGCCTGGATCAAGGTGAAGATCACGCCTCACACTTTTTGACTTTTTGTATTCCTTTCTAAGTACATGTCATTACATTTTTAATGGATTAATGCAGTGGTTTTCAATCTTTTAGATGCTTTTCAAATACGATCATCCTCATGCCAGGGTCCCTAAAAGGGAACTATATATATATTAATGCTAAAATACTTTATTTATTATACAAATATTTTACAATATTATTAAAAAAATACTATATATATATATATATATATATATATATATATATATATATATATATATATATATATATATATATATATATATATATATATATATATATATATATATATATATATATATATATATATATAATGTTTTGTTTATTTTATTAATATTTATTCATTCTTTTAATTCTATGATTTATTATTCCTTTATTTATACATTTTCTGCACTGCTTTTTTCTAAACATTTCCACAAACCTGCCATAATTTACCTAAAACCATTTGGAACAATGCATTTATTCATATACAAATACTACATACAAAATTAGTATTGTTAAAAACAAATTTGTCCACCACAGAACCATTCACAATGACATAGTTAAGGCAAAAAGGTGATTTAAAAATTCATTACCTAAAACATATTGTATTTTTAATACATTTCATTATTTAAATTCATTGGAATTTAATTAATTTGATATTAATTGTGCATACTTGTGTTTTCCTCCACAGTTTGATATGATCTCATCACAGGCTCGCCAGTGTAACACTGAGATAAAAGATAGCAAAGGTGCAATAGCTGATTTAAAAAGGCAGATAGCGAGACTGCAGAAGGAGATAGCCTCGGCTAAATTTCAGGTAAGATAATACTCTACATCTGTTCATTAGAGCAACTATTGATGTCTGCTGTTGAACACCTGAGCAAACATGAGCATCCGCAGTAAAAGCAATGGCGACTTTCTGTGCTCTCACAGATCTGTAAATGGATGGAAACAGCTTGTACAGTGACACTTTGCTGCTGTGTTAATTCTCTGATATCATTACAGCGTGAGAGCGTGGATGACCAGATCAAAGAGGCGGATCGTAGAGGTGAGGAGGCGGTGCATGACGCGAAAGAACAAATCAGAGCACTGCAGGACGCAATGCAGAAAGCCAAACAAGACATGACCAGAAATGTTCGAGACTACCAGGAGCTGATGAATGTCAAACTGGCTCTGGATATTGAGATCGCCACCTACAGGAAACTACTGGAAGGAGAAGAGAACAGGTGAACTGTAGGGCTTAAGCAATTAACTCAGTTTAAAATAAAGTATTTTTACTAAATATGATTATTTTTAATTTTTATATTATTGTTATATATATATATATATGTATATATTTGCATTATTTATATAATTATTTTAGAATTCAAGTAATATATCATTATCATTATTTTATTTCAATATTTAAATTTTTATTCCAGTATATTAATAATTTTATTTGAAACGTTTTGTTATATTTATATCGTTATATAAATTATGAATTAACTAAAATAAGTGGTCAAAAGTAGGTAAACTCCGTAAATCTGATCTCTTTTCCCATCAGGCTTGGATGACTGTGAACATCCCATAAACGCTAATGAACAGCGAGCATCTGACAGTCTACATGTGACTTCCTGTCATCTCATCCCTTCTTGTCACTGCTGAATGAAATACTAGCAAGCAACTGACAAAAATTTTGATTTACGTTCAGTTTTTTTCTTTTTCTCATCCTGCTCATACATTAAATAGGCTAGTTTGGGGTTTTTATGTTGTCAATGTTTTATTACAATTAACTGGAGTCATTGTTTTTCTTTTTGTTATATAGAGATCAAATTATTACTATATCTACTAGATATTTTTAATCTGAACTTTTACAAATCATTTTAAAAGTGAAAAAGTTGTAAAATGTAATTAATAATGTAGAAATAAATGTGTAAATAAAAACTTTGGGATTATTTCACTTGTTTAATGCTGTGTAAATTCTGGAGTGTGGGTAAGTGTGTATTAGACAGCTTCAAATCACAGAAGTGTATGTGATTCAATGTCATCTGAAGAATCTGAAGCATCTTGTCTTCATCTGAGAAGAGCTGTGGTCATAACAGAAAAGTATTACAGTGGTGAAGTGTGTCATCTTACTTCAAAGACAGAAACAGGCCTGATAAGATTCCAAGCAAAGTAGCTAATACATAATCAAACGTCGCTTCCAAAGGCTACATTATTTTTTTAGTTCATTAAACAGATAGTTCAGTAGTCAATTAAGTACCATGTTACTTACATTTTAGACACAATATTTACTGCTTTGTTCTATTTCACCAACGAAAATAGTTTCCGAACAAGGATCACAGCAGAAGTATTGCACAGTCTCCAAGCAACACTTGGCTGTGTTTTGTTACTGAATGATTCCGTGTTTTGAACAAATCAGTTGAATTAATGACACAATAGCTGCGTTTACATGGACCCTACTAATCCAATCGTAATAGAACTGGAAGCACAATCAGAATAAAAAAGTCACATGCAAACAGGTCAGTCGGATTGAATTGACTAATATTTGACTAATATTTCGATCTGATTGTAAGGGGTGGTTTATTCCTTTCAGAATCCGAGCGAGAGGACATGTAAACACTTGATTGGATTGAAAACTGAAACTGGAAAGTAATGCACAAGTGCAGTCATGTAAAATTAGCATAATGACGTATGACAAGCAGAACAAGCTGTTCTTCCTGGTAAATAAAGTGTCATAAATAAGTGTTTAATCATCATAAAACTCCTCTTTCATCCAGCAACTGTGAAGTGGAGCAGGACAATGTCCCACCAGTCCTTGTTGAAGACTCTCATCAACAGACGACTCAACATTTTTTTTTTCTCACAAAAGTTAATGTGCTGGTCGTTTCCTTATTAAAATCCGATGTTGATAAATATCACATGTTCTTTTAAATACAGTATGTGACAACAGCGAGAAACTCATATTCATGCAGTATGCTCATGTCAAAAGATTAAATCTGTTCAGAAGCGTGTAACATGTAAACACACATATCAACCCAATAACTTTATTCAGCTTTCATGTAAACACTACTCTATGTTCGGATTTTTCAATCAGAATGAATTAATTTTGATGCAACCAAGAAGTGTCCATGTAAATGTACCTAATGAATCACTCACTGATCTACCGCCACCTACTGGGCTTTGTTGAAAATGATCAAAGGCAGATGTGAAAATGAATCTGTATCATTAATCCTTCTGATGTTCTATTTGTTAAATTGGAAAAAATCTAACCTTTAATTGGAGAAAGTAGGAGAGAAATCTTTTTATGAAATGTTGGTAGCACTTTATTTTACAGTCCTGTTCCTCAAGTACATACTATGTATGTACTTATTATAGTAATTACAATAACTATGTAATAACTAGGTACTAACCCTGAACCTACCCCTAAACCTAACCCTACCCCATGTAGTTACCTTGTATTACCAGAACTTTCTTAGATGAATACACTGTAAGTACACTATAAGTACATGTTAGTACACATACTGTAAAATAAAGTGCAACCGAAATAAATGTTTTTCTCTAATACACATTAGCAACAATTAATCATACCCTTTATACAATTCTTTTTGCAACTTCATTTTGCCAAGATAACAGCTCTGAATCTTCACCTATAATGCCTGATACGTTTGGAGAACATCTGACGAGATCAGAGACCATTCCTTCATCCAGAATCAGTCCAGTCCCTTCAGATTCACAGCACAGATGACGCATGTTGGTGCTTCTTCTCTTCAGTTCACTCCACTCATTTTCTACAAGGTTCATGTCAGGGGACTGGGTTGGCCATGACAAAAGCTTGGTTTTGTTCTCTGTTACCCATTTTTGTTTTGGTTTTGATGTTTGTTTGTGGATTATTGTCCTGTTGGAAGATCCAACCATGGTCCATTCTAAGATTTCGAGAATAGACAGTAAGTTTTTCATTTTTTATCTGTAAATGAATCCATGATGCCATGTATCTGATATCAGTTGAGTATTATAGCAGTATATTTCATTGTACACATGAGGTACTTTTTTATTAGTGTGTGCACCAAACCCATCTCGAGTGTTTGCTGCTAAAAAGCTCTTTTTTTTAGTTTCATTTGACCATAGAAGCCAGTGCTATTTGAGTTTTAAACACTAAACTGCACCTGATGGTTGAATTGTCCCCGTCTGGTCTTGTTTCTTCAGACTGGAGATGGTGTCGCTCACAGACTCTTGTGTCCAGGAGTTATAGATGTGAATCTGTTGATGACTGTAGCACTTTATCGACTCTGATCCTGAAGAACAACGTAATGACTGACTCCTCCGTACCACGACTGGTCAAATGAATGCAGGACCGTCCGCTTATGACCGAGCTAAAGTAAGTTCAGTTCATAAATGTGCATGCCTAAAAACTATTTAGGATATTTTAGTTTTTAAATGCATTTATATATAGTTTTTAAATATATTAACAAATTTACACAATGGCCAAATAAACATTAATAATATAAATAATATATTAAAAATAAAATATTAAAAACATTTTAACAAATTAACTTTTAGTTTGTTTTCTTTATGGTAAATTTTTTTTTTTTTTACCTTTTTTTACAGTGGAAATATCCAAATTTATTTTAAAAGACATTTTGTATGAACACAATAATTGATATTAACATTGTAAATGTACTTTTTTTTTTCATTTTGGCAGTGGATTTTCTAATAAATTTGGCCATTTGAACTAAAACTACAATCATTTTACATTTTAAGAAACAATTTATAATGCTTTGAAACATATTTCCTTCATATATTTTGGCCAAAAAGCAACAAAAACATTGTCATATGATTGTGTCATATGGACTTTATTAACATACCGGTAATTTTTATTTAATTTTTCCCAGTCTGAAGTATAATGACATCAGTGAAGATGTTTTTGAGTTGAAACCAAAAAGTTTAAACACATGCATATATATCTGCATAAAAATATTTTGTTTTTAAAATAGATGCATGCTTCAAGAAATGCATATTGTATTCCTTAGAGTAGACCAAAAGAAAAAGTTTTTTTTTTTTTTTTTTTTTACAGTTTTATACAGTGGCCCCAACAAGAATTAATCTCTTTGCATCTGTAACTAAATCTTAATATTTTAAAGTAACATTTTTATAGGAAATACACATTTTTTAAAAATCACAAAAGAAGTTTGTGAGAAATCAGTTGCTTAAGATTCATATTTCATTCATTTTTTTTATTGTGTCATAAGTGTTCAAATTCCTTTAGGGGCCACTGTAAATCATCCAGAATGTCATGTCTAGTTATTACGCATACTGTACAACCCCAAAAAATTCTATTTATTTCACAAAACCATGTCTAGACAGCTGGAGCTCACAGATACAGTGATTTATTTCACATTACATATTAAGAACATTAAGTTCAGTGCGACTCAGAACCGCTTCACTCTGAATGGAGGGTAACAGCTTTAATGGCACTCAAAGAGGAGCGCTCAGTCTGACATTTGAGGCTTTTCTGCAGAATAAAGTGGCTGAAAGTACACAGCTGCGGGACGGATTCATTAAAAATGAGCAGCAGCTATGACAAAACCTGAGAGAGCGACCGTGTGTGATTTTGGTCACTCTTAAGACTTGAGACTGACATGCTGTTGGTTAAGGAAGTATTATCTATTTAAGAGGTATTTATAACAAGAGCAATGCTATTCTGTTCAGCAGTGCACACATGCTTACATACTGCACACAAACACTCGCACATACTCGGTATTGCAGCTCCGATCTACTTTCACTGATGTTCTGGATGATTCTGCAGGCAGTGGATGAACTCAGTAACAGGTCGACCCTCGTAACAGATCCCGTACACAGCATTAAAAAGAGGAAATCTGTGTGAAGAGAATGTGTCTTGGAATATGTTTGGTCTGGTGCACACGAGGTTTGGATCTGTGATGACAGTTTGAGTCTTACCTGTCCAGCACACCTTTGTTTTTAAGGATGGTGTGAACTTCAACGGCCGTGGCTGGACCCTGAAGCTTCTGACCGTTCAACATTTCCTTTTCAAGCTCTTCAAGAGACTGAAACACAGAGAACCGAAGGATTACGCTCTATCTATATATAATGAAAAAACTGATTTACTTTATTTGCTCTTTAGTTATTTTGTCTTATTATGCATGTTATGTGACCTGTTTTGCACACGACATATTGCAAAATGTACCCTTTTTGTCCTGCCCATAAATCATGCTCAATTGAAAATGGAATTGAAATATATTTTTGGGCGAAGATAAAATGTTTTACATCCCTCTCTCTTTTCTGGTCTCATATATTTAATACTTGATACTTGGCAACTTGGCAATACACATTGCATCAGTTCAGCACACTTTATATTATACTTTATTATATTTATCCATTCTACAGATTTCACCCCAAAGTTTAAAAAAATTAAATAAAAATGAGAAAAGTCAAATTGTGTAAAAAAGTCTGATTATGACAGTGTTATTGAGATCATATTATAGTTTTTATCAATATTCTGAATGTTTTTATTCATATTCTGAAATATTTTTTTATCATTTTAGTTGAAGTTTTAGTAATTGTTTTGTGCATTTTATTTTTTTAAATATTTGTTTTACATATTTTTTTGGTATTTTAGCACATCAATTTTAACTAAATTAAAATGCTGTCTTGGCAATGAACTAATATATATATATATATATATATATATATATATATATATATATATATATATATATATTATTTCACATTTACTTTATTTCAATTTACCCAAATGTCTTTTTTTTTTTACTGTTTGACTTTACGATTCAGTGTTATCCTGCACTGTATACATAAAATTTGACAAATGCATTTGGGAAGATTTCCAAAAATATTTTCTGACACAAAGCTATTGTACGTATATTGTATATAGCTTGAAATACAGAGCTTGAGTCATATATGTTGCACATATCCTTATGCTGCTAAAAAATTAAATGCTATTTTTAATTTCTGGGTGAATTGTCTTTAGGTTTTGGCATCACACCTTGCTGGTCTTGGCAAAAGCCTCTGCCACTTTCCGGTTCCGTCCTCCGTAGCATGTAGTAATGAGATCAGCGACGCCACAGCTCTCCAGGAAAGTTGCAGTAGAGACCGAGCCGGTGGTGCAGAACAACCGAGCAAAGCTGATCATCTCCATGAGACCCAGTCTGATCACCGCAGCCTTCGTGTTGTCCCCAAAACCCAAGCCGTCACAGAAACCTGCTCCTACTGCCACTATGTTCTGTAGAAAAGACACAGAGGGACTAAATGTGATGTTTGGAAAGATCTCATGATACTATATTTTATGGTGCTTGTGTTCTTTGGCTCCAGTCAGCTGACATTATGATCAGTAAATGATGACGTTCATTAATGAAAGAACAATCTGTTCTTTTGACTCTGCAACCAAACAAACTTCAGAAGCAGTGTTTTCTAGCTCAAACAGCAAAGCCATGTATTTGATTTCCAGGGAATGAATGAATGTCTGAAAATGTCTACACTGAATGCATTATTAGTTGCTTTGGACATTTATGTATATTTACCCAAAATTCCCCTGAAAGGCAAAATATGACCTTTAAATACAAAATATTAATTTAGAAAATAATAAATTTAGCAGATGCTTTTATCCAAAGCGACTTACAGTGCATTCAGACTATCAATTTTTACATATCATGTGTTCCCGGGGAATCAAACCCCCAACCTTGCGCTTCGTAACACAGTGCTATACCAATTGAGCTACAGGAACACTAATAAATGATAAATAAATAAATAAATAAATAATAGAGTGTATATATATAATTAATAAAAACAAACACAATACAATATTTGGACACTTAAGCCTAAACAACTGAAACAGTTATTATTGTTATCTAATATTAAAACAATATGAAAATAATAAAAATCACAAAAAATAATAAGTAAATGTTAGCTGAAATAAATTAAAATATACTTTAAGCTTGAAATATGCTATGTATCATATGTATCATAGAAATGAATAAATAATATATAAAAATTTAAAATATAAAACATAAATTACATTGTTAAAATTTAATCAGAATGTATTTAAAGAAAGCTAGCACAAGCACATTTTTCAAGCAATATTTGACATTATAACTTTGTTAGTGACAGTATTACTTGAGAATTATTTATGTATTACGATATTATTTATTTATATTTTGAATTAGCTTTAAATTTGATTAGTTTTTAATATTTCTATTTAGCTTTATTTTTATTTTAGTTTTTTTATACTAATATAAATATAATATAAATAATACAATATTTCCATATATACATATATATAATTTCAACTTTATTTACTTTAGTTTTAGTTAATAATAACAAGACTGCTAATTTAACAGTCAAATAATTTGGACTTTTCAATTTGATCATGCTTCAAACAATAACCAGAAAGTTAAAAGACTGTAAAACTGACAGCTTGCCGAATTAAGACAGACCAGTTTTATCACTGCAACACTGCAATGTCAAGCTAAAAACAGATTGAACTGAATGTCACCCATGTGAACTGTTTACACAGCCACTGCTCTGACTATTTTGTGAGGGGGTAAAATAAAGAAGTGTGAATGCACAAACCTTCAGAGCACCACAGATCTCAACCACATCTGTTTCCTGCACGACCGTGACCCGGAAGTGATGCGTCTGCATGAGTTCCTTAAGCAATGCCCCTTGAGCTTGATCACTGCAGCCTGACGAACATAAAACACAAATGCATATAATCACCGGAAACACAGAAACAGACTAATCTGACATATTCACAACGCTTTTCATCAGCCTCACCTATTGTGGTTTCACAGAATTTCTCATCCGCTACTTCATTGGCGATATTTGCTCCCATCAACACGCTCATGTTGATGCCCAGCTTCTCACGAATAACCTCTGAGATCAGCTTCAGTCCGTCTGGGCCTTCATCCACCCCCTAAACCGACCACATGCAGAGTCATCGTTTGTTATCCGTGCCTAATGTGACAGTCTTGTGATCTTAGAAAGCAACTTTCCTCTTTTTCTCCTACTAAAGACTGATGAGTAAGAGAGAAAAAGGCACACGGTGCATATATTCACGAGTGTACGGGACCTTGATGAGTGACATTCCCAGCGCGTCTGGTTTGATTTTGCCCTTCATGGTGTCACAGACGCGGCCGATGAACTGATGTGGAATCACAAAGAGCAGAATATCAGCGTCCTTGGCAGCGTCGAGCAGATCTGGCACCGCCACCTGTGAGCGAGAGAGAGGGGAATAGAGAGAAGAATCTGTTTGATACTGCATGATGAAACCTGGAGAAACATGCATGCACTCATACATTCACTGTAGGATAGGTTGCACCTAAAATACGGTGTTCTGCTTCGTGAGACTGACATATTGGCTGAGTTTGGGTCCACATCAAATCCTTTTGGTTGCTGTACCATGTCTCAGGTGCATCTGCCAATGGTTTTCTAGGCCTCTAGCCCAATCCTCTAGTAGTTAGGCTGAAGCATTTTGGCTGACTCTCAAGCATTTTAACTACAGGTTATAATGATGGAGAATCCACATGCAGCTTCGTCAGCTTCTTATCAGTTGCTTGAGTGCAAAAGGATGGCAAAGCAAAGCAGCAAGTGCCTCCCGGAGGTTTTGGGGGAGAATCTAGAAGCTCAGCACTCTTTTCCAGACTTCTGTATTCTGTGTAACTTCCTCTATAGCAGAGCAACTATTTGCTGTTATAACAATTTCCCAGGCAAAACCTGAAATATCTGTTTGTGTGGTTGAAACTTGTGGCTGAATATATATATTTCATTTTATTATTTTACATAACAATGTAAAAAATAAGCATGTATGTAGTGAGTATTTTTATGATACACTATAATGTATTAAATAATATTATTAGTTAGATTAATTATATTAATAATGAATATTTTATATGTATATATATATATATATATATATACACATTTATACAATATTATTTTATTATTTATGTATATAAGAAACTATATATTTAAGTATTCTAATAAAACAAGTACCTTTTTATTAAAATAATATATAAAAATAAATAATGTATTATTTATTTATTTTTATACATTTTATGCAGAATAATGTTCCCATATTTGCTTCTAAATATATATGATTAGAACTTACATCAGTTATTAATTATTATTTATAGATTTTTATTATACTAAAATTAAATATAATATATACAAATTAAATATAATATATATGTTATCAGTTATATATAATAACTGATATAAAATAAACAATTATACATTCAGTATAAAAGTATATATGTTTTTTCTGCTATTTGCTACATTAATAATATAAATAAATATGATTTAAAATGGTAATTTATTCACATTAACACTTTCTTACAAACTTTATTTTCAATTTGATTATATAAGTAAGTAAAACTATTGTTTTATTTTTATAATAGAATGTTTTATTTGATTATTTTATAATATAATTATTTTATTTTATTAGACATTATTTAATAAATGTAAACATTTTATTATTTATATTTATTTATAATAAATGATGATCAAGTGTAAGATGTAAGTTTCTTACAACATTCTCCGGAAGCTTGTGTCCAGGCAAATACTTGACGTTCTCGTGGTCTGTGTTTATGATCTCTGTGAGTTTACGTCCATTCACCGTCTCTTCAAACACCCACATGTTAACCGTGGAGTCAAACTTTGAATTATTCCTTGCATTTGTGCCAACTATCTTAGCAATAGCAGAACCCCTGTGGACAAGAGAGAAATCGAGAAAGTTAATTGTGTGAAAGGTTGCATGCAATATTACAATATTGTGAGTGCACACTGTTGGGTGAAATGTAACCAATGACTTTACTCTCATTACAACCCCCGGGGTCTCGCACCGAATGTATGTTTGCATTCCAAGGGACAGTGATGGTAGTGATCAAAGCCTGTTGTGTAAGATCAGACGGTCAGTCTACTCTAGTAACAGCAGGGGTTAACTAGTCTCAGTTTTGGTTTGTGTCATTTTGATCCCAAACTAAGATCAACTAGAGCAAAATATCCATTTTGCAGTACTGTTTAGGGAAACTAATTATTTTGTGTTGGTAATGTGTGAAAACAGAATTTAGATTTAACTAGAAAGATTTCCACTGTCTATGCATTCAGAGAGTTTATAAAAAAAATCCAATATGACTCTTTAAATTAAATTTGTATTGTTGTTACATAAACTACCAGTGGTGGACAGTACGGAGTAGCTTTACTTCGTTACTAGTCTGTACTTAAGTACATTTTTCAAGTATCAGTACTTTACTGGAGTAGTTTTATTTTGAGTAACTTTTACTTTTACTTCACTACATTCCAAAGCATAAGATCGTATTTTTAACTTCACTACATTTCATAAAACATATCGTTACTCCCTATAATATATCACGTGCTCCGACACGCAGAAGCGGTGTCTGATTCATCATGAACGAACTGAGTCTTTTCAAAATAAACTTTAATCGGATCGCGAATCGCACCGTTTACGAATCGTTTACGAATTAGAATGATCCGATTGCAGCTGTTCTGGAGTCGACCACTCACTGATTCAAATGAACCGTTTAGTGCGAGTCACCAGAAGTAAGAACCGGGAGATCTTGTGAGCGCGCGTGCGTCTGATGTTGCTAAGTTATTAATGTCGAAATTTAGGATTAATTATTGTAACTGAAAATCATATTTAGGTCAAAATTGTCAGTTGTTTGGGAACTAAATCCGCTGTAAAGAGTGATCTGTTTAAGCCCACTGAAATGCTGACATGCAGACACATCAATCAGCGTCTCTGTGTTTTTGGTTAAAAAATAAAATAAAATAACCTTAAACTAACACAGATTAAATAAAATAACTCATGCATGCAACTCATGCTAACTTGAGGTAATTTTTATAAATAATGTCCAAATATTTTAATTCAACCACCTATATATATATATATATATATATATATATATGTATATAGATTACATCTAGCGACAAAAGAAAGGATGTGATGTTCAGAACATGGTAACTAGTAATTATCAAAGAGGGGAAGAGATGCACCCCGTTTGGCCAGGGGTGTTTTTACACCACAGACAAGGTTTGAGAAGGAAAAAAATCATTATGAAAATATAATTATATTTTCCTTAAAATGTTCTTCCTAACTTCAGGCCTTATTATCATGTCATATATAACTGTGATGTTCTGTAAAACCACACACTTTTAAACACTTTCACAGATCACAGATTCCAAAATAATATTTGGTAGCACAACTATTAATAGTTCTAATAATAAATCATCATATTTTCATGATTTCTAAAGATCATGTGACACTGAAGACTGGAGGAATGATGCTGAAAATACAGCGCACATCACAGAAATAGATTATATTTTAAAGGATATTAAAATAGAAACCATTATTTTATATATTTTATTTTGATAATTTAGAATTATTACTGAAATACAACCTTTTTTTGTTCCAAACAGTTCAATGAACAATAATAAATGAAGTACCTGGAGCTGACAATGAAGTAAATGTATAATAATTAGCAAAGATGATTAATTTAGCGCTGTAAACGCGCGTGTGAGGGGCGGAGACGTGCCGCGGAGCGTCAGACGCGCGTGAGGACCAAACACAGCAGAACGGCAGGAAACTTCACTCCTCTTATTAGGCTACTTCTCTTTTACTATAGCGATCTATTTTTAGACACGTGATCTGAGTCTTTCATAGATTTGTAGAGTTATTAGAGTTATTAGAGAAATTGAGTTATTTTTTTTTTTTTTACATTCTTTGGTCGAAGTTTTCAGATCGGTAATTCGGAGCCTGTTCGCGACTCGGTTGATTCAGAACGGCACTTCGGAGCCTGTTCGCGACTCGATTGATTCAGATCGGGACTTCGGAGCATGTTCGCGACTCGGTTGATTCAGATCGGCACTTCGGAGCATGTTCGCGACTCGGTTGATTCAGATCGGCACTTCGGAGCCTGTTCGCGACTCGGTTGATTCAGATCGGCACTTCGGAGCCTGTTCGCGACTCGGTTGATTCAGATCGGCACTTCGGAGCCTGTTCGCGACTCGGTTGATTCAGATCGGCACTTCGGAGCCTGTTCGCGACTCGATTGATTCAGATCGGCACTTCGGAGAATGGTCGCGACTCTGTTGATTCAGATCGGGATATCGGAGCATGTTTGAGATTTTTTTAAATTCAGACATTGAAGCAGGAAGTGTTTGTCAAACAGTTAATTGGTGATAAATGAATATTTGGACTTGAGGCTTTTTTTTACTTGTCGATTCAGCATGTACATGGACCCACACACAAAGGTGGACACACTCTAGACTTAATCATCAGTAGAGCTCTAAAATTTTCACCCATTGTTATTAAGGACCTTAATAAAGGACGTTATTCAACCACCTATATATATATATATATATATATATATATATATATATATATATATATATATATATATATATATATATATATATATATATATATATATACCGTTTGGCCAGTGGTGTTTTTACACCCCAGACAAGGTTTGAGAAGGAAAAAATCATTATGAAAATATAATTATATTTTCCTTAAAATCTTCAGGCCTTATTATCATGTCATATATAACTGTGATGTTCTGTAAAACAACAAACTTTAAAATACTTTGTTCTTACTGGTGAAAATCAGATGGTCATCTCTGTTTTCTCTCAGGTACATCACAGTGTAAGCTTCACAGTTAACATTACTCTCATCAACGTAGTCCATATCAACAACAAAAATATATCTTGACTCCATATAGTGGTTATTTTGGAAAAAATCCCAGGTATTTTGAGCAGTAGGATTATAAAAAATAAAACAAATGTGCTAATATAAAATAAAATTAGCCTATATAAAATTGCAAACATCTATCTTTCAGTACTTTTTTACTTAAGTACATAAAAATTTAGTACTTTTGTACTTTCACTTGAGTAAAATTGAAAAAGGAGTACTTTTACTTTTATTGGAGTAATTTTTTATTATATCTGTACTTTTACTCGATTTGTGTACTTCGTCCACCACTGTAAACTACTGCTTTTGGAGTCTTGTTTAGGTTTTAAAGGAACAGTATCCCATTTCAAAGATTTAAGCTCATGTAATTCTCTAAATTATCATATTCACCCTAATAACTACATTATTACAATCCTAAAAGTTTCAGTAAGAGTCCTATAGACAACCCTACAGTATATGTTTGTCATGCATTGTAAGCAGAATATTATTCACATTTCTGCAGCTGTCAGTCAGTACATTTCAAACATTAGAAATGGACATAATACTAAACCACAGATGTGGCCAGATGGCTGTAAATCGGTTAGTTGTAACTTGTGGAGCGTAACTACTGAATCTAACCAGTGTGACTGACTGGAACATGTGTCCTACTTGTTTTGCATTGCAGCAATGTTACAAATGGCTCATGTAAACAGTGATAAATATTCAGATCGGTCCAAAAGCGCATTCACAGCTGTTGAGCAGAACTTCTGAAGTGGATCTCAGATTGTGTAACAACAACGACATTGTATATGTCAGTATCATCTCTATTAATACATTTGCTGTTATGCCCTTTCAAATGTCATAACCTTAAAACTCGTTTAGAGCATGTGGTTCCATTAACGGATTGTTTCATGTAATAATATTATTATGCTGTCATATGATCCTAAATTTCCTCAGCTCAAACAGTCTTTTCTAAAAAATGAAAAATGTTACCAGTTCCCAGATCCGACGATGCAAACTCTTTTTGGACTTGACATCTTCGCCGGTGTTCCTTCGCTGAGTTACAGTCACTCTGAGCTGTCAATCAAACCGACGCGCAGTGAGCGCACGCTTGAGTGTTTTGTCCGTGAAGCCACGCCCCCGAGCGCTATTGGCCACTCAGATGGCGAAAACTCAGTTGACTCCGCCTATGGTCAACTGGTGGGTGTGATTACGGGCTCAAGTGATTCACTTTTTGTGTTAAAAAGAATAATCTAAGTAAAAAGTTGTGCTAATAAATAAACACAGTATGTACACGACTAGTTTTCATAATCATGTTTTATGCACTGACACAAACTTTAGTCTCAGTCGGACATAATGACACACTCAAAGCCAAGCTGTAACTTGACTCTCAGCAAAAACAACACAGCTGTTAGAGTACAATGCTGGATTTGTCTTCTAGCTTAAGGACTGATTGTAAAGCTTAAAATCTATTCTTAGCATGAGAAATCAATAAGTTATAAAGTGAGATGGGAAATATAAAGTAGACACGGAAACCTGTCACGAACGGGAATTGTGATGCATTGTACTGGTCCTACAAATATGCTTTATGTGAAATATAATTTTTAATTTAATTTTTTTTGGTTGAAATGGGAGACATTTTTGTGAGATTCAGTCACATGTGCAAGAAAAACATCAACTGATTAATCAAAATAGGAATTTAACAAAGGCACTGAGTGGCTTAAGATGGCAACATGCCCTTTGAACAATAGAATCCCCTGTTAAGAAATAAAAGGAATACCAGAACAGATCTCTGGGGCCAAAGGTCAAAGTTCCATGGGAGAAACCACGAGGACAGGAATTCCACAATTCAAAAAGAGCTTATGGATTTTTTGGAGAGTTCAAACCTTTGTGTTTTACATTGTTTTACATAATTCAAAATATTAATTCTTTATTACATGTTTTATTTTTAATTTAAATTTGAGTACAAGTTTTAGAAATGTTGTTGACATTTTAATTTGTTTCAGTTATTTTAATACTTAAATTTATTTCATTTGCCAAGGCAACAAATTGGCCCAAAATGACATCTTAAGTTACAGGCACGCATACAGAATAATTCCAGGTAGGCAGGCAGGTAAGCAAGACATCATTTTATGCATGATTATTCATTTAAAAATAAAGAAAAATCATATTTTATTACAGCCACATGATAAACATCGAAATCATACAGAATTGTATCGGTTGAAAAAGTTTGATTTACATATTAATACTGTTGATATTTAACAAATACTGATTTTGTAGGTAATACTGAAAATTGAATGTATGGTTTTCTGAAAGGAAACCAGACCAAAATCTGCTATATATGAGATAAACATTATGTCTAAAATGTAAATCTGACATGAAAAAATATTCATAAACTACCATAGTCCACAACAAATCACTGCGTACTATCTGCTGGCATTTGACACATCTTTCTAATGCATCACAGACTTATACTTAAAAATACTTAATTTCCTGTTTAAAAATATGGGTCACCCAGTTGCTCCAACTTTTCCTCATCCATTCCAGAAATGATCACATGTAATATATACATGCACAAAGACACACAAACAGACAATCACATCCATGCACACACACACACACACACACACACACCAATGGCACACAAGGTTAACAGACACATATACAGACATGCACACGCATCCCAGCTCCCAGAACAGACATGACACTGCAGACAGAAGCCTTAGAGAGCTCACATGCACCCCTGGGAATATCTATGGTTAGTCTCTCTCTGATCTGACATTGGCCGGTGTTATCATGCTCACATCATGTAGCACCCACAAGCCTTCAAGAAACAGTTCACCCAAAAATGCAAATCAGCTGGAAATGTAGTCACCCTCAAGCCATTCAACATGTAGATGAGCTAGATTTTCATGTGATCTGATTTGAAGAAATGTAGCATTACATCACTTGCTCACCAATGGATCCTCTGGAGTGAATGGGTGCCGTCAAAACAGCTGATAAAAATCAATCTTCATGATGGATTAGTTTCATAAAAACACACAGCTTTTCACTTCACAAGACATTAAGTGATGGATTATTGTGATGGTTTTAGCTGTTTAGACTCTCATTCTGACGGCACCCATTCACTGCAGAGGAAACATTGGTGAGCAGATGATGTGATGCTAAATATTTCCAAATCTCTCCTGATGAAGAAACAAACTCATCTACACCGTGGCTGGCCTGAGGGTGAGTGAATTTCACACAAATGTTTATTTTTGGGTGAAGTATTCCTTCTAGACTGGTGTTCCCTCATGTAATGGTGTTCCCTTGAGCAATGAATCGCCTGTCACGATGCATTTACAGCCATATAAAAGCTATTAAAAGATGCACAGAATTAATCAAATATGACACATACAGTAATCCCTCAAGCTAGCGGACGCAATTCTGTCGCAAAAGGCCAGGCACACACAGATCGAACAATTTAATTAATATTAAAAGTTTTTGACATTCCTGCCCTACAGAGACATGATCAAAAGCAGCTTGTTCATTAAACCACAAAACATTTTTGGAAAAATCCTAGAAAATCACACAGGCATAATAGAGAGCGAGAGAGAGAGAGTACAACCACAAGATGCCAGAACAATCCGTAGAAAACACAACCGTGCTGGTGTTGTGATGCCATCCTCTGACTACGACTGGCAGGAAAACAGCTGGAATATTCTTCTGCAGGAATGTCAATGGAATTTACTGACGTGACATTTGACATCATCCAGGCCGAGTACTGTGCCGTGATCAGTGTTGTTGTTGTTATTGTGATGTTTCTTGTCGGAGCAGCGGCACAGCCTGTATTTCATTACCTTCAACGACAAAAAGAAAGACAAAAAAATGTTGAGTTGTTGTCTTTGAAGGGTTAGTTCACTCCAAAATGAAAGTTCTCCCTAGTGAAAGATAAACACACTAAAATGTATTTGAAAAACATCTATTTCATGCTAGGTATAGTAATAAAAATACCCTGCAGTTAAACTTTTGGTATAATTAAAGTCTGCTAAATTGGAAGCACTGATTTTGTGCTTAATGAAATTTAATTGTGCAGAAGCCGTGCTGAAGTCCAACTAAAGACACACCGAAGTATATTTGACTGTGCTCAGTGAAACTATTGTAATTATACTTCAGGTAAACTTTAAATGTCTTCTATTTAAAGACTAATATTATTCAAAGATCATACAATCCTCTTCAATAGTGACATTAAAACACATTTCATGTTTACAGTAATATAATTTTTTATAATTTTTCTATCAGTAAGTCTTGAGTGATATATGTCAGTAAATATGTTAATAGATTTGAACCATACTTTGTATGAAATAAAATATTTACTCTTTTAAATCTTCAGGATTTTTTATTACATTTTTTATTATTTTATTATTTTTTATTATTTATCAGTGTCGAAAACAGCTGTGCTGCCTTCTATTATTGTAAACAACCATTTTTTTTCAGGATTCTTTGATAAATAGAATCAACTCAACTTATTGACCCCAAATATTTGAATGGTAGTGTATTTAAGCCTCACATATTGCAATGGATAATAGAGCAAGAGATTTCTGGTGGATAGCGACTTCCTGCAGAAAAATCTCTGTTCAACAGATCAAAATAAAATCATTTGGGTTGTCATGAATGTCATGAGGGTAACAGAATTTAAAATATTCTATAAAATAACTATAAAAATGTCACCACACAAATCCCAGCAGAAATGTTTATGACAAAACAGCCGTTCAGATACATTATATATCTTACCTCATAAAGGTAGTCAAAAAGTTCCAAAATCGTAAGAATACTGGCTCCAATGAACAGCCCCATCTGTCCTCCGATATCACCTACCAACACACACACACACACATTGAGCTGGAAGGATGTGCAGACATTCACATATCTTGAAGAAACCTAACAGTAACAGTAAAGACATTTTTTCATCAATTTCCAAATAAGCAATATTAGAAGGATTTCTGATGGATCATGTGACACTTAAGACTGGAGATTAATGACACTGAAATTTTAGCTTTGCATCACCGGAATAAATTACAATTTAAATTACAACAATATTTAATGTATAACATACTGTAGGCCATATAGTTTTCCTTACCTAACAGACCAGCCACCTCATAGGCTTTCCTTTGCTCAATGGTTTCATAGTTCAGAGCCTCAAAGAACACGTCCAGCACTAGAACATTCTCCCTGAAAGCACACACATCACGCTTTAGCATTATTTTGAAAGTCCAGTATGGAACATAATACATTAAAATGTTAAAGTGACATTATCCAACACTTTTGTCTTTTTTTTTGAACATGCACAGCACACTGTAGTCACTGGTCTCTACACAGTTAATCAATTAAGGGTGCAGTATGCAGTCTAAATTCAGAATACTGAAGAGCTTTGTTTCTCCTGCCCATTCTCCTCAGACTCAATACTCATGTGTGTACCAGATTAAGGGCATGCAACAACAACCAGCACAACTGACAATGGATGGTGACAAGCCTTAGGGTGCTTTCACACTTGGTACGATGGCCAGGTCTGAACCAGAGTTCAATTGCTCCCCCTCCCCCTTCCCCTGCTAGACTGCATTCATATTTTTTAATTTGGGTCCGAACCATGGTTCGTTTGCGTCATCAAGCCAGCAGCTGTTTACCCCATTGCTTAGTAACAACGGCGCATGAGAAGGCCGCAAATGCATAACATTGCTCTCTGCACTTTCATATATTTACGTTTTTGAACCGTTCGTTTTGTTTACAAAGCTTCAGTACATAACGGCACTTACGTCTGTCTACGGGAAATGGTGAATGCTGAAAGTGAACAGTTCCATGACTGCAATATGTTACTTTTTTTTCACCGACTAGCAAGCCGGGGTGTTGAAAAACTATTGGTTAAATTGGCAGTGGGTAGAACCACACAGACCAAAACAAAACAGACATTCCAACACAGAACACACATTTCAAAGCCTAACCTGATTTTACCAAGTGAGACATGTTCCTGGGACAACATCGTGATTAACCAATCAGATTTGAAGAACCAGTTTATAGATTTTGTGAAGTTTATGCTTAAAATCAGTGTTTGGTGCTTGTACATCAGTGTCATTCATCTATCATTTCCTCTGATTTTAGGGATTACTCATGGTTAAGGTTAGGTTTAGGTGTAGGGATATGGTTAAGAATATATTTTTGGAGTAAAATGTTGTTCCAGGGTCAACAAAATATGTTGACCTAGGAACACATCGGACTTGGCAAAATCAGGACGTGCCATTTCAAAGGAGCATAACTGTCTGTAGCATTGTTTTTTGAAGAAACATGAACGTGAACTACTTTTGTTTACTAAATAAGTGTGAACATGGCATTTTTGTGCTTTAGTAAAGTCAATAAATTACAAACAACACCTTTCAAAAAATGTTGGAAGCACAGTAACTGTGATGGAAAACAGGTACTACTGTATGTGGCCGAGGTAACAAAGCATCACTGCTTATGTAACACTCACGTTATGTATTTCTCAGATTTGCTGTACTTCTTTGCAAGGTATTTGACCGATGCTTTGCTGGGGATTTTGACGAAAGACAGCTCTTTATTGTAGCGTGTGACGTTGCATGGAGTCTCACATGAACAGTAGTCGCTGTCTCTCTCCACCAGAAAATCTGTGTAATGAGATAAATTATAGCACAGCAAACATTCAAAGCGTGGTTCATCTGAAAGATAAACTTTGTCTATGGCACTGATTCGTGATAAAAGTTAACTTACCTAGTGCTGGATGCGCACATTCTTTATATAGCACAGGAGTGCAGTACTGCGCATCACCTGCAGGGGCAGTAAATGTCCAAGTATCATTATTGGGATAAAAATCAATGCTGTCACCATTTTCTCCCTCCTGTTTGGACTTAATTGATGTTTCCAATACAAAGCTGCTGTGAGGCTTCAGAAGACATGGAGTATAGTTCATGCCTTCTCTGTGCACTTTTATTATGTTTTTATATACTTTTTGGAGCTTGCCAGCACACCAGAATTTCACTTCCATTATATGGATAAGAAAAATGTGTATAAAACAAACTACACAAAATAAAAATGGTCTGAAGTATTAAAATTACAAAAACTAAACCTGAACTAAAAATAAAGCTAAATTGAAAATATATAATATAAATATCATTTTATTTATATATAAAATGGTAACACTTTACAGTAAGGTTTCACTAGTTAACATGAACTACAAATGAAAAACAATTCTAAAGCATTTTTTTTAAATTAATTTAAAGTCAATCCTAACACTTACTAATGTGTTGCTAAAATCAAAAAGTTGTATTTGTCATTATTAGCTAATGCACTGTGAACTTTAATAAAATAATAACGACAATAAATACTGTAAAATACATTGCTCATTATTAGTTAATGTTAGTTAATGCATTAACTAATGAAAAAAAATCAGACCTTATTGAAAAGTTTTACCAAAAACTGTCAAAGGCACATAACAAAATGACTAAAATGTAAACTAAAAATTAAAATGAAAATATAAAAATAAACTCAAAATATGAAAAAATACTATAATACCATACAATATATACTTAACACTAGTTCATAAATGCACATTTAAAATCTAATAAATAAGTTTGGCTTAATTTAGTAAAATCATAAGATTTGTAACACTTTGTAACATTTAGTAAAAGCATATGATCAAAACATTATTAACACACAATTCATTCTCAATTCATATTAAATATGAAAAACCTCAAGCTCTCCAATTATCTTTCATTTTTTTTAACTGTGTTCTTGCACATCATAACGAATATTCATTGAGTCCTCACTGCAGATATAAACTGCCTCAAGTTAAAATCCCACACTAATATATGTTAATTTAGCTTTTTGTAATCAACTAAATTGCATTTCAGCGCCAGCGGCGGTTTAACAGGAGCAGGTTTAATTTGGTTTCAAAGGCTTGATTAACTTGACCTCAAAGCAGCTGGGAACTCTGTTGCTTTTTAGAGGCAGACACTTGAAGCACTTATACAAGTACACATCAAAATACCTGCTAGTATGTTACAAATGGGATTATTAAGCACTATCAAGTCACTATAAGCGTGCTATCATTAAAGACTTTGCATAAAATGGAGGATGTGTGGTTACAGTCTCATTATATAAATGCTGAAAATTAACAAGTGCACATGTCTTGGGGGTCAAATGATGCGATTTCAATTTTCTTCAATTTTCAATTTTCTTTTCTCTTTGGAGTGTTACAAGCTCTTGGTGCATGAAGAAGATTTGTAAAGTTGCAAAGACTAAAGTCTCAAATCCAAAGAGATATATTTATCGAAGTTAAGATTCTGCGACGCCCCCTAAACTGACTCATTCAAACACGCCCCCACATGTCTACGTCACTATGTGGAAAAATTTGTGTAATGCCGCCCAAATATTCACACAGAGAAAGAAGCTGTTACAGTAACACAGTTAGTGTTGAAGCAGTCATGTCAGGGAGATGCTGTGTGTATCTAGGAGAAAGCAAAAGCACTTTATTTGGCCTTCTGAAAGTAGATGCATTTAGGAATTTTGAGATTACAACAACAGAACAGCAATGCATTTTATGGATGCTTTAGACATTTTTATTAACTTTTTCTATATTTATAGCTTGTGGTATACAGCTTTTTACTCAGTTTAATTTTTTTAATTTTAGTACTTCAACTTATTTCAGTTAGCTGCTAAGAAAACATTTCTAATTTTCAGTTTAAATTTTTCATCTAATATTTATATTTTATTTCAGCTGTATATTTCAATTACCAAATATGTTTTTTACGTTTGGTTAATAGAACTGACAGACAGTGGATAAAGCCATCATGAGAAGCAATTTGAGATTTTATTTCACAGCACAAACAATAAATGACTCTTCTGAACTGTATAATTACAGTGACTGCAGCATTAGAGTGAAGTGCTGCTGGAATCGGTGCAGTGACTCACCAGGCATATGCACCATACGGCAGTTGCAGTTTTCCACCAGGTAGCGCGTCTCGCAGTCTGTTCGACAGGCGCTGATGCTGTACGCCTTGAAGTAATCCGAGCTCGGCGGGGTCGACTTGCAACTGCCCCAAGGAGCAGGAAGATACACCAGCTGTAAAAAATGTTTTTACTAGTGTAAAAAAACAAAAAAAAAAAAAAAAAAAAACTATCCATTTAAAGTGCATATTAATTTGACACCCACTCGCTGCTCTTGGCAAGAAACGAATGTCTGGAATCCAGGTGCGACTCCGAAGCCCAGCTGATCTATAAACGGAGGCTCGTCCTGACTGTGAATCTGAACTTTGATTCCCGCCTCAAACGACGAGTCGTCTGTGAGGGGAAAAAGAGAGAGTGAGAGGATGAATATAGGAGTAGTGTGCATCTATTTGTGCCGTCTCACCTGTCTCTCCCCACACAGGTAAATATTCGTCCTGCTGAATGTCCAGCATGATCTCCAGGCCGTTTCCCATCCCTCCCTTCACACTGACCAGCGGCGCGCCGGTGTTACCCGAGTTAAAGGTGTAACACTTCCCGTAACGCGTGAATACCTGAAAACACACAGAAGGAAACTAATGCATACCTTTTATATTAATGTTTTGTCTCTTATTTCTACATACTGGGCCAAGGCGTGGAAACAGTGGCATTTTCAGTGGCATTTCTTACACAGAAAACCTTTCATTTTACACAGTTTGAGGATAATGTGAGAGATGCTTGCCTGAGATGCTTTTTCACTATTTAGGTTTAAATAAATAAATGAATAAATAATCTACCTCACCAGATGGTTCATATAATACAGTAACCAAAACTTACAAATAAAAATGCATTTTATAAAATACAACTGGTATTTTTATATTGAAGTTTGCACTATTATTCAAATGTTTGGGGTTGGTAAGTCTCTTTTGCTCACCAAGGCTGCATTTATTCGACCAAAAAACAAAACAAAACAGTAAATTGTCATTTTAATATTCTGAAATATATTTAACATTTTAAATAGCCATTTTCTAATTGAATATATTTAAAAATGAAATGTACTTCTGTGATGCAAGGCTGAATTTTCAGCCGCCATTGCTCCATGCAGTGTCACATGATCTTTCAGAAATGATTTATTTGTCAATAAACATTTCTTATTATTATCAATGTTGAAATAAAACAGTTGTGCTGCTTCATATTTCAGCATTTAATTAAAATATATAAAATCTTTTGTAACATTACAAATGTCTTTACTCTCACTTTAAATCAATTTAATGTGTCCTTGGCAATAATGTATATTGTGTAGCTGATTTGGACAAGATAACTCGACAAAGATGCAAAATAATAACTTTTGGACTGTGGGGATCATGAAAAAAAAAAAATTATATTCAAGATTTTCGACTGCTTTTGCTTCCAGACTCTGATCATATTATATTACACATTATATTACCTGAAACAGTAAAATGTATTAAGATTTCCACAATATTTAATCTTCCAGCTTCACAGGCCAAATAATAAGCACCAGTATCTTAACATGACAGATGCTTTTTATTGTTTTCATGTTTGGTTTTCCCCTGCGGTCAGAAAAGAAATGCAGTGACACTCAAACGATCTGAACCAAATAAAGACATATTACAGGAGTTGTAACAATTCTGTACACTGCTAGTAAAACACCCCATTCTCGGAAACTGACATGAGACATAAACAATGAGAGGAATAAAAAAAATGAAAAGTTAATTGTAGACCAGCTGAGAGTTATTAAAGGGAGCCGGTTCCTATGGAAACAGAGACCCGAGTGTGAAAAACACAGAAACGCTTGCACGAACACACACCAGACTCGGCCCTCTTGCTGTGTTCTCTTTGATTCGTTAATGTGTTTCAAGACATTTCCCTTTGAGTAAGACTCCATCAGTGTTGGAAACCTAGCAGGAGATCCCGAGAGGCTTTGAATCTCTGCTCTGTTTCCTGTGAGCTGTCAGACCTGCGTCAAAGTGACCTCCCCTGCTGTCCACACCAGCATCCATTAGTGCTCCTGTGTGCACTACACAAACCCTGCCACGAAACATCCCTGTGTGACGTCCAGCGAGACTCAGTGACCCTGTAGAACCGCTTGAATTGACATTAACAGAGAAAGATAGATTGTGTTAGTTATGCATCTTGTATTGACTAACTCTGAGAGAAAGCAGCTCTCCCAACAAAGACAAACCGAAGTTCAAAACTTTCAAAACTTTGGGTTCTGTAACATTAGATTTCTTTTTTTTTTTAATTCAACAAGGATTACATTAATTTGATCAAAAGTGACACTAAAGATATTCATGACATTACAAAATAGTTCTCTTTCAAATAAACAATGTTCTGAAATTTCTGTTACATTTAAGAATCCCAAAAATAGTTGTTTTCAGCAGTGATAATAATAATATATGTTTCTTGAGCAGCAGATTGGCATCATGGATCATGTGACATTGAAGACTGCTGAAAATTCAGTTTTGCATCATAGAAATACATTCAAATAGAAAGCAGTTCATTTATTTCAGAATACTACTGTTTCTACTGTAACTTTTAAACAAGTAAATGCACCCTTAGTGAGCAAAAGAGACATTCAAAAGCATTAAAGAAATCTGACTTTTATAAGAATCAGGTTTCTACGATTTTTCTCCTAATAAAAAAGACCCAAGTCTCAAAAATGTCTCAAACTGTACCCAGATTTGCCAAAATACTAATTTAAGCAAACAATCTTAAGAGATCTTGTTATGATCTCAAATATTTCTCATCAGTTTCTTTCAAGATGAAATTTGAGCCTCTACCCACAATGATTTTATAGCTGTATGTTCCTACAACATGTCAAAAATGGACTTAGTATCTATTTTTATTTTACTAAGAAAGAAAGGACCCATCTCAGACAATGCAAAATCTCTGAGCAATACACATTCTCTGGAGCGGTCCTGAAATCAGTTTTTAGCTCTACAGCTAAAGACACAACATCCTAAAAATACAGCATTCATGGCACAAGACAGCGAGATGCATCATCACAGTTCAAACAAATCCACTTAGCACATGTTCACATAGAAAAAAAACAGGGCGGGATGAGATTTGTTGTCTAAAGGCACATGCCCAGTATCATTTTTTCCCCTTTCAGTCTGTCTGATTGCCTGAATCATGGCTATGTGTGATTTAAATCCCTGGTGTATGAAAGACCTGTGCGCCGCAGGAGCTGAGGAGAAATAATTACACCAGTAAAACAGTAAAGAGAAGGACAGATGGTGAAAAACAGAAAGATCTGGATGATCATGTCCACTCGCTGATATACTGAAAAGAAGTTGCACTGCATTTTTTTAAGAATAAAAAACAACCTAGGACCACCAGAACACCCCAACATTTGCATAGCAACACTTAGAACACCCTAGCAACTGGATAACAATATCTTATTATCGTGACAATGACTGGCTTCGCACAAGCAAGCAGCATGCATTCTGGAAAGTCTGCATTAATTATTGCATCAGCATAACATGCTAACTAAAAACTTTAGTTAGCCAGTTTATTATTTAGTCACTACCAGCTTTTTAATGTACATCTTAAAAGCATTTAATGGGTAATTGTGTTAAAGATGCATAGATTAGTCACCTAGTGTTTGATTGGACTTTATTCTTTAAGTAACCCCCCCCCCCCACTGTCATCCGCTCTCTCCTACGGCAACACTCTGGAGTCTGTCATGATTAGCTGTAAACATCATTTACGTTGAGTGGGAGCACAGACGGCATGCAAAGACACTTTAATCACTGTCCCATTACCATGTGAGATTATTCAGTGCACAATAATTTATTCATCTGTGGCTGAAGATCTGAAACATTGACTTTGGTTATTAAAGAAGAAAATACTGATGTGTGTGACTGTGATCTGTTCTTTTTCTCACGCAGCTCTACATTTTATAACATGTCAGGCTTGCATTTTATGGTTTCTCTTATACTTACCAAGGTTGCATTTATTTGACCCAAAATAAAGTAAAGTTGTGAAATATTATAGCATTTTAAAATAACAGTTTTATATTTGAATTTATTTTCAAATGTAATTTATTCCTGTGGTTCAAAGCTGAATTTCCGGCATCATTACTCCAGTCTTCAGTGTCACATGATACTTCAGAAATCATTCTAATATGCTGACTTGCTGCTCAAGAATCATTTCTTATTATTATTAATGTTGAAATCAGTTGTGCTGCTTTGTATTTTTGTGGAAACTGAGATACAGAAATTACGGAAACAGAACAGAAAAAAAGACCTCTGATGACAGACCAAGAATATCATCAGATATTTTCAAGTTTTTTTTTTTTTTTAACTAGCTACTTATGTAAAGATTTCTGCCTTCAGTGATTAGAGAAAGAAAAAAAATGACCAAGTTTGTGGAAAGCGCCAAATAAAGCAGTTTGGAAAGTATATAAACAACATTTGAGCCAAATGACTTCCGTCATCAAGGCCAATGAAGCAAGCAATTCCCCTCCCAGAATGAAACCCATCAAGCATTTAATTGTAGCGATGCAGGGATGAAAACCACAAAATAGAGCCGGCTGGCCGTGAAGTCGACAGTCCGAGGAGAGCCATCTCTCCAATTCCATTAACAATTACAAAAAGTCTGGTGCACTTCACTGAGCTATTTTTTCCAAAGCACCGAGTCAGTAAAGACAGAGATAAAGAATAGACTGTCCCAGACACTCTCTCACACATCACACCAAATCTAATATTTAACACTGACCTATTTTCAAGGCTGAAGGGTATTTTGGACCCGCTGTGGGAGTTTTTAAAGCAGCCTAGAGAGCAAACATGATTGTAGGCTTTCTTCAAAAGCCTCGCCTGGAAGGTGAGCTCAAGTCATCGGGGAATAAGAAACACACAGAGGTTTTGGGAGACTTGCTCTTCAGGGAACTACTAATGCTGTTATACAAGCATTTATATTTAGAGATGGAAAAATCCCTGTACAATATGCTCATGTTGGCATTTGGATAAGTAGGGCATTATCACCAACACACACACAAACACACACAAAAGACTTCATATGCTTCAGATGGGGATGGGGGAGTCAGTCCCACATGTCGCCATGGAAACTTGGAGAGAAACATGGTTACATGATCAAAGCAACCTTTCAGCACCACAGTCCTCATAGTGTCATAGTGAACTCTAGTTTTCAGTAACGAGCTGCTGCTCACATCTGCTCTCATCACTTACAGTTAAACATTTAGGTCTGAGTCACTGACTTCTCAGACACAAAAAGTACTGTAGCAACACTTATACACAGTATTGCATCATTACCACATGCATGTATCTTGGTATTTGATAGGCAATCTCACCAATCATTACACCATATCTGCTATTTTATTTGTATAAATAAAATACCTTCTGATGTTCTTTCTTGTTTATTTTACTTCAATTTTACTACTACATTTTGAAAAGTGAGGCTTTGTTTTACACCAAAATAACCTGCTCTGTCTTGTCTGTCAGCGCGTTGTCAGTTTCCTCTTTGCTCCGCAAAGTATTTTCTCTGTGTGAGAGCACAATGTGTCAGACATTAACTAAGAGGGCAGGTCTTTATGAAGGGTCAATTCAAACTTCTGAGTTTATATCTCGTATTTAGACTTCTTGCAAATTTGAATTTATATCTCACAATTCTGACTTTGTTCCTCATGATTCTGAGTTATATTTTGCAATTAGAAATTCGACTTGCGACTGTGTTAAGTGCATTTTTGGGAAACGCATGTGAAACAATAACAAACGATCGCAAAATTACTCGTAGAAAACGCTCTAAAGCTCTAAGATCAATCGTTATCAGGAAACCAGGCCCTGATGGATACTTACTTGCTCAGAAAAAAATAAATTGATAATGCATCAAACTATCAGAAAAAAACAGCTCTGAAAGCTACAGTTAGTTGGTGATAGAAAGGCTTGTGTTTTGAACTGTCATGGTCTTTTGAATTCATTTATTGATAAAAGAAAGAAATGTTTCTGAAGAAGCAAATCAGTATATTAGAATGATTTCTAAAGGATGATGTGAAACTGAAGACTGGTGTAATGATGCTGAAAATTCTCCTTTGCATCACAGGAATAAATGAGATTATAAAATATAGTCAAATAGCAAATAGTTATTTGAAATTGAAATAATATTTCATAATATTCCTATTTTTACTGTATTTTTGAACAAAAAAATGCAGCCATGGTGACTTCATTCAAAAACATAAAAAAATCTTACTGACCCCAAACCCTTGGACTGTAGTGTAGAAATTAAAATTTCAATGCACTTCTACTCGCACAACAGCTGCTCTGCACGCAAACTGAACTGAATTGACAGTCCTGGCCAAACCTCCCTCACATTAGCTTCAGGCCATCACGCTATCCTTATAGTTGAGCTCTGGTTGTACCATGTAGCTGGACACACAAGAGAAAACAGTTTTTTTGTGCATTTAGTTAGTGTTGCTGAAATGAAAGCCATAAAACAACTCAACAGCACAATGTGAACCCTGGGAAATCTCGAGAACCACAAACTTCATTCCAGCAGCGTAAATGATTGGACTGTCAAATATCACACCCCAGCATTTGGCTGAAACCTAGAAAAAGCCTTCAGCGCTCCGAGAGATTCACATCAAATAAATACAGCAGGGCTGCAGAATGGGACTTGAAGTGAAAAGAGCTCAAAGAAATCTATCACTGTGTTTCCCTAGAGTTCCTCACCACACTGAAGTCCTCGGGTCCACACGGCGAACCTCTGAACTGACAGGAGAGCAGCATGTCTTTCATGTCATGTCCTGTTCTATTATAGAAGTCCCACATGTTGAAGGGTCGCGGCTTGAAGGAGCGAAAGTCTGCTTTGCCCTTGAGAACCTCCATTACGCTCTCTTCAACCAGGTGAGCGTCCCGAATCTCATGTCTATAGAGACAGGCAACAAAAAAACAGAAGAACATGAGAGTACACTCTTAAAAATCACATTTCTCAATACATTTTATTGTAGCAATGCTGTAGCAGGAAAAAAAGATTTTCGGCTCCCAAAAGAACCTTTCAATGAACTTAGTGTGAAGAACATTTCACCTTTTCCACTATAAAGAACCTTTAATGTAATGAAAAAGTACCATGGATATTAAAGCTTTTATTAAGTTGTGAAACCTAGTGCAAAATGCATTGCTTTAATATATATATATTTTTTTTATGAATTTTTTATTAAGAGTTGACTGAATTAAAAAAAAAAGTTTTCTCACAGGGTTAAAACCAGCACAATCTAAAAAAACATGCTTCACTGATAAAGGGTTTTGGCGGAGAGCTCCTGACAACTACCCTAACCCTACCTGATACCTTATTTTTTTTTTACTTCATTTTTATTGAAAATAAATGCCTTTCCAATGCGATGTGAAATTTGAAAAGCGTGAAAAAAACGTTCGGCAAAGGGTGGGTTCGAACTTCAATTCTAAAAAACTATTTGATTCCAGATATTCAAATAGTTGTATCTCAGCTTATTTATTCAGATTCCAGAATAGAATTTTGAAAAATTAACTCTTATGACTGGTTTTGTGGTCCAGGGTCACATATGTAAATGTATTTGTAGTATACTTAACATCAAATAAATGTATTTCCAATACATTTTAAAATATTCGTGAAGAGTCTCCCTGCTGAAATAGACAGCTGTTCACCAAAATTATTTCTGGTTTTATGGTTTCAAAACAGTTTTGTCAGCTTGTAAGCATGGGAGACCAGCTAAACCAGTTTAAACCAACTAAGGCAAGCAAACTACTTTAGGCTGGATTAAGCTGTTACTTTCAACAAGGTTTGTTTGTTTGTTTGTATTTTTTTTTCAATATTTTTTTGTTTTGTTAAAGAATGAAAATGAATGTCTAATTTTAAAATGTATATTATTTATCTTTTTATGAAATATTAATTCCTGCATGCTTTTATTTATTTATTTATTGAACTCATAATTCTCAATCTAATTGACATAACTCAATATTCATTGTGAAATGACAGACTTTTTTTATGTTTTTTATGCATTTTTCAAAATATCTTCCATTTCACAGAAAATAAATTATGCAAATCAGACTTTTGACTACACTCACAACTGAGCCTATATAGTGGTGCAATGTCAATATTAATATTATTATTAATATTCATTATTAATTAATATTATTAATATTTAATATTTTGTGCCCATGCAGCTAAACTGTGCATGTTCCTTTCAGCTGTCCTTTCAGAAACCTTTCAGTCAAGGTTAATTTTCTGTAAACATGTCGAAAAGTGTCACACTAAACCAAATACATAATAGAATTGAGAGAAAGAGAGACAGAGTGTGTGTCACTGTGCAGAAGCACTTGGAATGCAGAAGCAGGCATGACTGAAGTCCAATTCAAACCCACATCACATCACAGCTGGCGGGTGTTACAACACTGCAGTAACTAAATCACGACTACCTGATGCCAGAAGGAAGCGGATACTGATTCTCATGCCAAAGATTTCATTTTACTTAAATATTTTAATATGGCATAATAAGACCCATATAATCTGATGATACACGGTCCACGTGTATCTTAAAAAGAGAGGTTCTTTATTGGCATTTATGGTTCCGTAAAGAACCTTTAGCATCCAGCAAACCTTTCCATTGGACAAAATGTTCTTTGGCTATTTGAAATCTTCTTAAAGGAATAGTTCACCCAAAAAAGAAACTTTGTTGAAGATTTACTCAGGCTATGTTTGATGAGATTGTTTTTTCATCAGAAGAGATTTAGAGAAATGCAGCATCACTTGCTCACCAATGGATCCTCTATAGTGAATGGGTGCCGTCAGAATGAGAATCCAAACAGCCGATAAAAAATCCACACAAGTAATCCATCGTCTTTTTAAGCAAAAACTGTGTGTTTGTGATAAAAACATGTCTTAATGATTTATTTATTTCATTCTAAACAATTGCCTCTGGCTAAAATAGGAGTACTCTATCAATTATATTGCTTCCTCTAGTAAAAAACTCATCTCATCTGAATCTAGAGAAAAATAAAGCACTGTTTAAAGCCAAAACAGTCCTAAATAAATATATTGTAGGTTACTTTTAGATTATTGTGATATTTTTATCAGCTGCTAGGACGTTCATTCTGACGGCACCAATTCACTGCAGAGAAGCCAATGGTGAGCAAGTGATGTGATGCTAAAGTCTTCAAATCCATTCTGATCTACAAACTCATCTACATCTTGGAAGGCCTGAGGAATGACCTTAATTCTTGGGTGAACTATTCCTTTTGACCACTCACAGTTTCTTTGTGAAACCAAAAAGGGTTCTTCGTACTGGAAGCTTTAATTTTAAGAGTGCACTTTTCACAAATACAAAATGAACAGTAATCAGACTGCATCTTTCAATTTGCCAGGAAAGCACTTAGGATGAAGAGGCAGGAGTGACAGAAATATATACAATATCATGACTTCCCAGAGCTCTGCATTTTCATTTCTGCTTCTCAAGTTCAATAAAAGCACACTAATCATTTACACTCCAATGTGCTTGTGCATTCATGCAGGGAATAGGAGAGCATAATCTACTGAGCGAGTGACTCATGCTCATTATTAAAACTTAACAACAGCCCCTCGACTGATCTGACCTGGAGTTGAGCAGCGCCAGCAGCTCGCCCGCGTGGTACAGGTCGTTTCGTGTGATCCTGCTGAAGCGGATGGAGTTGAGATTGCAAATCGTCACCGCTGGGAAAACCATCAAAGGCGTCGTGATCTCATCCAGCTTGGTGACGTGAGGGTACTCCAGGTAGAACTGAATCCGATCGACAGAGACGTACATGAGGAAGGTCAGTGAGCTGAGGAAAAACACAACCCAGAGGCAGCATTTGGCCGTGATCTTCTCATAGGAGAAGATATGAGAGATGCCGTGAAGAGTCGAGG